>NW_026688216.1:0-217296 GCF_030445035.2 Dasypus novemcinctus
CAAAATTACCCTAATATGAAAACCAAAACAAAGACACCACAGGAAAGGAAAATTACAGACCAATCTCTCTAATGAACATAGATGTGGAAATCCTCAACAAAATACTTACTAATCGTATTCAACAGCACCATAAATCAATTATACTCCATGACCAGGTGGAATTCATTCCTGTGTGTGCAAGGATTGTTCGACATAAGAAAATACATTAATGTAAAAACCGCATAAACAGATTGAAGGAAAAAAATCACATGGTCATATCTATAGATGCAGAAACAGCATTTGACAAAATACAGCACTATTTCTTAATAAAAACACTGCAAAAGATTGGAGTAGAGGGGAAACTTTCTGAACATAATTAAAGAT
This sequence comes from Dasypus novemcinctus, assembly GCF_030445035.2. Taxonomy (NCBI): domain Eukaryota; kingdom Metazoa; phylum Chordata; class Mammalia; order Cingulata; family Dasypodidae; genus Dasypus; species Dasypus novemcinctus. The sequence goes on from NW_026688216.1 coordinate 364, forward strand.
ATAGATGAAAAACCTCCAGTTAACATCATTTACAATTTTGAAATCTGAAAATCTTTCCCTCTAAGATCAGGAAGCAAGGCAAGGAACCCATTATCAACCCCTTCTATTTAATATTTGTTAGAAGTACTTGGGTGAGCATTGAAGGAAGAATCAGACATAAAAAGGCATTCAAATTGGAAAGGAAGAAGTCAAAATTTACTATTTGCAGATGATATGATCCTATACATAGAAAACCCTGAGAAGTCTACAACGAAACTTCTAAAACTTATATATGAGTTCAGTAATGTTGAAGGTTATAAATACAATGGCAAAAATCAGTAGCATGTCTGTACACCAATAATGAAAAATGTGAGGAGGCAATCAAGAAAAAAATACCATTTACAATAGTAAATTTAAAAATCAAATACCTAGGATTAAATTTAACTAAAGATGTAAAAAAATTTATACACAGAAAACTACACAACACTATTCAACGAAACCAAAGAAAACTTAAACAAGAGGAAGAAATACTCCCCGTTCATGGATAGAAGGCTAAATATTCGTATGATGTCTATCCTACCAAAACTGATCTACACATTCAATACAATCCCAATAAAAATCAACACAGCATTCTTTAAGGAACTAGAAAAACTAGCTATGAAATTTATTTGGAAATGAAAGAGGCCACGAATATCCAAAGATATATTGAAAAAGAAAAATGAAATTGGAGGAATCACACTACCTGACTTCAAAACATAGTACACTAGTGAAAACAGCATGGTATTGGCACAAGGAGAGGTACACTGATCAATGGAACCAATTTGAAAATTCTGATATAGATCCTCATAGATACAGACACATGATATTCCGAAGGCCACCAAACACACTGAAAGGGAATTACCAACTCACACCTTATACAAAAACCAACTCAAGGTGAATCAAAGACCTAAATATAAGAGCCAAGACTATAAGGACCTTAGAAAGCAATGTAGGGAAACATCTACAGGACCTTGTAATAGGAAATGACTTCATGAATTTCACACCCAAAACACGAGCAGCTAAAGAACAAATAGATAAATGAGACTTCTTCACAATTAGAGCCTTTTGAACCTCAAAAGGCTTTGTCAAGAAAATGAAAAGAGAGCCTACCCAATGGGAAAAAATATTTGGTAACCATGTATATGATAGGAGACTAATATCCTTCAAATATAAAGAACTTCTATATCTCAAAAAATAAAAAGACAACCTACCACTCTTAAAAAGTGGCAAGACTTAAACAGACACTTCTCAAATAAAAAATACAAATGGCTAAAAAGCATATGAAAAATACTCAAACTCACTAGATGTTATGGAAACGCAAATCAAAATTACAATGAGATATCGTCTTACTCCCATGAGACGGGCAGCTATCAAAAACACAGAGGTCTACAAGTGCTGGAGAGGATGTGGAGGAATGGGAACACTCAGCCATTGCTGGTGGAAATGCAGAAGGATCCAACCATTCTGGAGGACAGTTTGGCAGTTTCTCAAAAAACTAACTATAGATTTGACATATGACCCAGCAATTCCACTGCTGGGTATATACCCAGTAGAACTGAAAACAAGGACACAAACCGATATATGCACACCAATGTTCATAGCAGCATTGTTCACTATTGCCAAAGTTGGAATCAACCGAAATGCCCACCAACAGATGAATGGATAAATAAATAAATAAAATGTGGTATATCCATACAATGGAATACTACTCAGCTTTAAGAATGAATACACTACAAACACAAGTGATAACATGGATGAATCTTGAGACCCTTATACTGAGTGAAACAACCCAAGCATTGAGGACAAATACTACATGATCTCAATGATATGAAATAAGTAAACCAAGCTGCTTCAGAGAGCTAGAGACTGGATGATAGGTTTAAAGAATATTGGGGGGTAGAGGAAAGATGTAAGCTGACACCTACATGGGAGAAATCTATATAAGCTGAAGGTATTTGCACAAAGAAGGGGGTAAAATGGGACATAGGGCTAAATTTGGGTAGGGCTTTGTGGACTTGAGGGGGGCTAGCAATGGGAGGATGGGTAATATTGCCCAAGAAATTAGGAGGACGGTGGGGGAACATAGGAACATAGGATATTCTCAGGTATTTGGTTGAGAATACAATGCTGAGAAAACTTTTTCAAAAATATAAGGAAAGTTACCTATTTAAGATGCTCAAAGGTAATAATCTGATGCAGAACAGGCTTCTAGGGAGTGCGTGAGTGCTCATTTTGCCATAGCGGGTTATATAATTGGATAGAGACCCATATAATGAGAGCAAAGTTATACCCATTTCTGGGGAGGACTGATGTTCTCAATTAGAGGAAATTGTATCTCTGAGAGAAATGGTGGCACCCAATGCATTAGGGCAGTTGACCATGTCAAGCCCTCAACACTGTTGCAAGTATCTCGTACATGGCCCTTCAAGCAGTGAAGATTGGCTGTCACTGTGGGCCCTGATGGGAGGGGGAAAGAAATATTGAATAGATGGAACCAATATAACTGTGTGGGACAATAGAAGTGTTCCACAAGGTTTTGCAAGGATGGATATAAGACATGTTAAATTACACCAAAAATGTATAGGGGCTGATAGGCTAAAATGTAAATCATAATTGAAAACATAAGATAACTAAAAAATTTAGAAAATTGTATAGTCTAAAATATTAAACCACAATGTAAACAGAAATGTTACCTTGGTTGGAAAGCTATTGTGTCAATATCTGTACATCAGTTTCAGTAAAATATAGTACGAATATGTAAAAAAAATTATTGCTGTGGAAGGGAAAAGGGTTTAATGTTGGATATGTGACGAGCACTGTATATTGTATATGTGAATTACAGTGCCCTAAAACTTTTGTGAAGGTAAGCTTAATCATTAGGAAATAAAAGAAAAAAAAGGACATAGACAGTGAGGAAAAGACGGAAGAAGTTGCCTTGCCAATGTGCATACAGGGCAACATTTATTGCAGTAATGGAAGACAGAGCATCAAAAACAAAGCTTTGAATTTTTTTAATTTTTTTGATTCCCCAATTTATTTGTACGTTATTTTTTCTAAATTAATATGTATTCTATATCTAACCTTTACACTCATCACTATGTTCCTTTTTACTATTAAAGGACCTGGCAATATATTTGACTTCATTTTTGAAGAAGTTTTGGATCACAGAGAAGCTCAACAATGGCAGGGTAGGAATACTGGTGTGGGATGTTATGGACAGGTGATGCACGTTGGGAGGGAGTTTTTCTAGGGCATATATCCAGGGTACATAAAAATGTTTGGATATTTTCATAGTGGTTACAATTAAAAAACAACTAAGGGAGTGCTGAGTTCCCTAGCCAGGGGAGCTCTATCACAATCCTGAAACGAACAGCAACAATCCCCCAAGTGCAATGGCAAAGACCAAAAAAGAAGGAAGGTCCAACAATGAGCCCTTGAAACTAATAACTATGCTCTTAAGCCTGTGCACCTGAAATAAAAACAAGGCCTAGAGCTGCAGGGTGCTAAGAGTTACCTCCTGAGAGCCTCCGTGTTGCTACAATTTGGCCAGTCTCAAAGCCAAACTCAGCAGGTAAATGTGTTGTCTTCCCCCCAGTGTGGGAAATGACTCCTGGGGATGAGCCTTCCTGGCACCGAGGGATTACTACCAAGTACCAGCTGATGATGTAACTAGAAAATGACCTTGAATAAAAGGGTCAACTCAGACCAGCAGAATATCTCAGTCTACATAGAATACCAAGAGTTAAAATGTTTTTTGACCTGAATAAAGGGGAAAATGGAAAGGACAACTGAGTTTATATGGCTTTGAGTCTCCAAAAATAGCTGAGAGCTTATTAGAGGGGTTGCCCTTACGCACACCTCAGCAGAGTCCCAGAGACAGATAAAGTAGATACAACCCCAGGTATTGGTTCTTCTGAGGGCTAGAGAGACGTACAGGTTTTATGGTCATGGCAGATGGAGTTCAGTGCCATGTCAGATGGCCCTACTTTGGAGTTTGTGTTTCTGTGTGATGGAGCTGAACTCAGATGTGTTCTTGTCCACAAGCCTCTCCTGTTGCTTTTACTGGATCTGTAGTTGGTGCTAGGGTTTAGTGTATACCCAGAGGACCTGAATCTCTGGACTGATGATCTGATAGCCAGGCCCTGAGCCCCAACAGACTTGCAACCCCTGTACTCTGGTTTATTGGACTTACCCCACTCAGATAACATGAAGTTCAAGAAGGTCAACCACCACACCAGGAAGCCAAGATAGCCTACAACTGAAAGCAGAAGTGCATCCAGCATCTATGTGGAATCTAAGCCCCCTCTTGATATATACGTGGAGTGTACACAACCATTCTAAGGTCCACAGGATGGAGGAATAGAGTATGGATTAGAGTGGACTTACTGATATTCTATTCATGAACTATTATGATTAGTAATCGAAGAAAATATGGCATTGGTGTGGAGAAAGTGGCCATGGTGGCTTCTGGGGGTAGGGAGTGGGAGGAGATGAGATGTGGGGGCGATTTTTGGGCTTGGAGTTGTCCTGGATGATGCTGCAGGGACAGTTACCAGACATTGTATGTCCTCCCATTGCCCACTGGGTGGAATGTGGGAGTGTGCGCTATGGTGTGGACCACTGACCATGCGGTGCAGTGGTGCTCAGAGATGTATTCATCAAATGCAATGAATGTCTCATGATGATGGATGAGATTGTTGTTATGGGGGGAGGAGTGTGGTGAGGGTGTGGGGGGTATATGGAGACCTCATATAGAGGGGGTATATGCGGACCTCATATAAAGAAAACAAAAATGAAAATTTTTATAAATTTTTTTTAAAGTTTTGCCTTTTATCACTCTAATAGGTGTTGTCTTGTATATATAGTGGCAAGGCAATCTCTTTCATTTCTTCCTCAGTGTCTTGCCTTTTTTATTTTTCATTATATCTTCAAAAAAGTTTAAGGACACAGTAAAATCATGCACAGAATATAGGTATCTCCCATACACCCAACATCATCCCTCTTCCTCACCAATGATGTTTTTACTTGTGGATGTTACATTTGCTACAACTGATGTACAAATATTGGATAGCTACCAACCATGCTCAGTAGTACACAATATGGTTTACAATTTAGACCATACACTTTTATAAATTTTTGTTGAAATTTATCATGGCCTGTATCCATCATTGCAAGATCATACAGAACACTTCCATTTACCCCCATTTACCCCCTCTTCCATCTATTTTCTCTCTCTCTCCCTCTCCTTGGGGCCCACATTGGCAACCAAGCTTCATTGCTTGAAGGACAAGATTCATAGATACTTGCAACAATGCTGAGGGCTTGACAAACTGGTCTATCCTCTCCCATTAGGAGCAAGCCTTGCTCTTGAGAGATACTCTCGCCTCTATTTAAGAACTTCTAAGTGTCCTCTCCATTATCGGTGTACAACAATTCTTGCTCATTGTATTGCTCTACATTCACGAATATAACACACTGGGTCAGATGGTCCATGGAATTGTGGGTATGTTCGGTGTGGAAAGGTGAACACGCAGGATTGATGTGTGCGTGGTTGAAATTATAATGTTGAGAAAACACATTTTTTTTCACTATAATCCTGATTCTGCATCTTTATTTTATTTTCACTTTTTTGGTCTTTATTCATTTTTTTAATATTACATTCAAAAAATACCAGGTCCCCATATATCCCCTACTCCCCTCACCCCACTACTCCCCCCATAGCAACATTCTCCTCCATCATCATGACACGTTCATTGCATTTGGTGAATACATGTCTGAGCATTGCTGCACCTCATGGTGAATGGTCCACATCATAGCCCACACTCTCCCATGTTCCATCCAGTGGGCCATGGGAGGACCTACAATGTCCACTAATTGTCCCTGCAGCACCACCCAGGACAACTCCAAGTCCCCAAAAACGCCTCCACAGCTCATCTCTTCATCCCATTCCCCACACCCAGCAGCCACCATGGCCAATTTCTCCACACCAATGCCACATTTTCTTCGATTACTAATCACAATAGTTCATGAGTAGAATATCAGTAAGTCCACTCTAATCCATATTCTATTCCTACATCCTGTGGACCTTGGATTGGTTGTGTCCATTCCACATCTATGTCAACAGGGGGCTTAGATTCCACATGGATGCTGGATGCAATTCTCCTGCTTTCAGTTGTAGGCACTCTTGACTCCATGGTGTGGTGGTTGACCTTCTTCAACTCCATGTTCTCTGAGTGGGGTAAGTCCAATAAACCAGTGTAGGAGCTGAAGTCTGTTGAGGCTCAGGGCCTGGCTATCATATGGTCAGTCCAGAGATTCAGATCCCCTGGGTATATATTAATCCCCATCACCAACTACAATTCTGGTAAAGTAACAGGAAAGATTTGTGAAAAGTGATCACATCTGAGTCCAGCTCCATCACACAGAAACACAAACTCCAAAGAAGGGCCAACTGACATGGCACTGAACTCCATCTGCCATGACCATAAAACCTGTGGGTCTCTGTAGCCCTCAGAAGAACAAATACCTGGGGTTCTATCTACTTTATCTGTCTCTAAGACTCTGCTGAGTTGTGCATAAGGGCAACCCCTCTGATAAACTCCCAGCTCTTTTTTGGACTCATAGCCATATAAACTCATTTGCCCTTTCCATTTGCCCCTTGATTTAGGTCAAAAAGCATTTTTAACTCCTGTTATTATATGTAGACAGAGATATTCTGCTGGTCCGAGTTGAACCTTTTATTCAAGGTCATTTTCTAGTTACATCATCAGCTGGTACTTGGTATTAATCCCTCGGCACCAGGGAGGCTTATCCCTGGGATTCATGTCCCACGCTGGGGGGAAGGCAACAAATTTACATGCTGAGTTTGGCTTCAAGACTGGCCATATTTCCGTAACACGGAGGCTCTCAGGAGGTAACTTTTAGGCACATTGCTGCTCTAGCCCTTGTTCTTTTTTCAGGTGCACAGGCTCACAAGCATAGTCATTAGTATCAGGGGCTCATTGTTGGACCTTCATTCTTATTTGTCTTTGTTGTTGCACTTGGGGGATTGTTGCTATTCCTTTAGGGACTGTGATAGAGCTTCCCTGGCTAGGAACTCAGCACTCCCTCAGTTGTTTTTAATTGTTTCCACTATGAAAATATCCTTTTATGTACCTTGGATATATGCCCTGTAGAACTCCCTGTCAACCATGTGTCCCCTGTCAATTACATCCCACACCAGTATTCCTCCCCTGCCATTGTTGAACCTCTCTGTGATCCAAAACTTCCTGAAAAGTAAAGCCCAATATATTGCCAGGTTCCCTTAATAGTAAAATGGAATATAGCGATGAGTTTAAAGGTTAGATATACAGTACATATTAATTTGGAAAAATTCAACATCCTATCTTTTCATTTTCTTTTTTCTAATTATTAAGCTTATCTTCACAAGAGTTTTAGATCACAGTAATTCATATATACAATATACAGTAATCCCACATATCCAACATAATATCTTTTCCCTTCCACAGCAGTAATCTTTTAACATATTCATACCATATTTACTAAAACTGATGTACAGATATGAGACAATAGCTTTCAAATAAGGTAACATTTGTGTTTACATTGTGGTTTATTTTTTAGACTATACAATTTTCTATATTTTTAGTTATCTTATGTTTTACATTATGATTTATATTTAGCCTATCAGCCCCTGTATATTTTTTGTGTAATTTTAAATGTCTTCTATCCATCCTTGAGAAAACACTGTTGATGATATAATAAGGAAGGGTTACTGTTTTAGGGTATTGGATGGTGGACATCTGGCACAAGGTGCACCAGGGGCAGGCTTCTAGAGAGTGTGTGAGTGCTCATTTCTTGGCTTTTTAAAACTGTGAACAGTTTGTTAGGAAACACAGTACCTTTGTCTTCTCTTCATTCCCAGAATGTACTTTAGGATTTATCATACAGTATTGCTGAATAAATATTGTTGAATGACTAGGAAACCAGATGGTTGTGTGGGTTGAACAGATATTGCTAATTATGGGGGAGAAAGGAGAAGCAGTGAGACAAGAGGAAATTCACTTGTGAGTGGGTGTCTCCATTCATGACAGCCAACTCCAGAGGAGAAAAATTGGGAAATAAGATAGTTTAGTGTATTCAGAATCTTACTCCAGAAGCAACAAGAGGGAAATCAGTATGGGAAACCTGACAAGACTAGAGCCCACACCTTAATAAGGGTGACCTCCTCCTGGGAGTTGGTGTCCACAGGGATAAGAGATGAACATGGAGCTCCAAAGCGGTCACAAGGGACTAAACTGGTGCAAATTTGCATTGTGTTTTCCTTTCTTATCTCCAGAGAAATAATTATCTCAGGGAGATTGATACAAAAGAATACTTCATTAATGTGGTTCATGGGAATGGAATCCCTAATTGCTCAGATACTCTATGTGCTTCTCCTTCACTGTATCAAAGAAAACACAATTTGTCTTCTACAGACCTTATGACTCATTCCATATCACTTCACTTCTTGGGAACAGAGTTTCCAACTTCATTCATCTGTCAAGGAAGAACCTGCATTGGTGAACTTAGACCCTGACTTGATAATTTCAGAGCAACTTACAGAATCTTCACAGGTACTGGGGGAATATATTTTTGACTCCATGGACACCTTTTATTGGTAGAAGCTTTAAGGAAATCAGCAGATTATGACCACAGAGAAAACTTAAAACACAAAGTTCTGTCTTATTAAAAAGCCTGAGTGAAAATAGCAGATAAACTAAAATAGATTTTTTTCCCCAATCTGCCTCCTCTGATCTCTTACTCTTGGGTCTTCCCTCTGTCAGAAGCATTGTTTCCTTGTTTCACTCATTCTTCTTTCTCTATACTTGTAGAAATTATCTGTTTACCTGTGTTTATTCATTTTTTTTTCTTTTAGTCATTCAATATATGTGGCTCTGGAATTCTGGTGAAGTGGATCAGAAATTACCGACTCATCCTGGGGAGGGTAGTAAAGGCATCACAAGGGAGATTTTAATTGCAATAAGGCTTGAAGGAGGATTTAGAGTAATTTCAGAAGGAGAAAAAGCTAGAAGTACATGAAGAAGAGATGACATGGACACAAATATGGAGTCAATAATTATATGGTGTGGTGAGGTTTTAAAAATAGTTCTTTTTAAAAAAGAAATCAACTTTATTGATACATATTAAAAAGCATACAATTCCTGTGACATGTAAAATTTGTTGTATTTGCCTTAATGACATAATTGTGCATTTATTACTTCAGTCATTATTAGAGTATGTTCACTTAGATGTAAAGATTTTTCTTGTTTGTTTTTATAAATTCGCTATGAGATTTCTTTAGCAAAAATTATTATGGTCTTCTTTTTTTAAGATACATAGATCACACTAAATTTTACTTTTTAAAATATGACGTTCCCATATACCCCACTCCCTAAATTCCTCATCCTCCCACATTAACAACCTTTCATCAGTGTGGCACATTCCTTTTATTTAATGAATACATTTTGGATCATTGCTACAAAGCTTGGATTATTGTTTACATGTTAGTTTACACTCTCTTCCAGTCCATTCAGTGTGATATGGTAGGATATATAATATCCTGCATCTGTCCATGAGATATATTTCAGGACAACTCCAAGGCCCCAAAAAAGCCACCATATCACACCCTCTTCTTCCCTCTCCCTGCACTCAACAACTCCAGTGGTCACTGTCTCCATGACAGTGACACAATTTCTTCCATTGCTAGAGTCACAATAAGTCTATAGTAGAATACCGCTAAGCCCACTCTAATTCTTATTTTATTCCTCTATCTTGAGGATCTTGGGATGGTGATGACCACTCCACCTCTAAATCAAGAGGGGCCTTAGATCCCACATGTTTGATGGATGGAATTCTGCTTGCAATTGTGGACTCTCTCTGTTCCCTGGTGTGGTGGTTGACCAACATTTTGTTTGCTTTCAGATTTGGAGTTTAAAAATATAGCTGCTGTAAACGTTCATGTGTGGACTTTTGTGTGGACTCTAATTTTCATATCATATATATATATATGATATGGTGTATATATATATACCTAAAAGCAAAACTGCTGGATTGTATGGTAAGACAATGTTTAGTTTTAAAAGAAACTGTCTTCTGGATGAACCATTTTGTGTTCTCACTAGCAGTGAATGAGAGATGTATTGCTCCATATACTCAACCGCAATTGGTATTCTCAGTTTTTAGGTTTTTATCTCTTCTAATAAACATGTGGTCATATATTATTGTGTTCATAGTCTTCCAAGTCCCTAATGACAGATGATGTTTAATTTTTAAAAGAGTTTTAATGAGTTTATTTATTCATTTATTTATTTAAATTTTAAAAATTTTAAAACAGGTTTAGATTACATAAATGTTACATAAAATATAGAGGGGACCCATATGCCCCACCCCTTCACCCTCCCACTCTTTCCCATAGTAACAACAACTTTCATTAGTATAGTACATTTGCTACAATTGATGAATGCATATAGAAACAATGCTGCTAACCATGAATTATAGTTTATATTATAGTTAAGAGCCTGTCCTGCACAATTTTAGGTAATGATAAAACATATAATGGCCTGTATCCGTCATTGCAATGTCATGCAGAACAATCCCAATGTCCTGAAAATGCCCTGATATTACACCTATTCTGCCTGCTCCCTCCTCTCAGAATCTCTGGTGGCCATGGCCTTTATATCAATGATAAACATTCTTCCATTGCTAGAATAGTAAGTCTATAATATAAAAATAATGTCTACTTTAGTCCATTGTTCATTCCCCAATCTTCAGGATTTTGTGATGGTGATGCCCACTGTTTCTAATTGAGAGGGGGCTTAGATCCCTTGGGATATATGGGTGGAACTAGCTTGCTTAGAGGTGCAGACATTCTTTGCTCCTTGGGATAGGTGTTGTCCATTACCATCTCCTTATTAGTTGTTCTACATAGGTCCAATGAACTGGAGAGTAAGTGTTGAAACTCTGCTTAGATTAAGGGTTCAACTGGCACATGAACAGACCAAAAACATAATGCTCTGGCTCATGTATTTAACAAGGATAGTGCCAGCACATGGCTTTATGTAAATAACATTTAGAGAAGAGCCACATGTTGGGAATCTACAAACGAGGCTAACTCTTTTACACTGGGGAGCATAAATTCCAAAGTAAGGTCTACTGACAGGGAGCCAAATTCCTGAGATTCCCTGCACTATTTACAGTGTCTAGATTATCTCTAGAACCATCAGGATCCCTACTGTTTGAGGCACTGTTTACTGTAACAGATAGTGAGAGTCTGCTGAGATGAGCATAAGCATAACCTCTGGAATGACCACCAAACTCACTTTAAAATCTCTTAATCATAAAATTTCATCTGCACTGAATATTTCCCCTTTTTGGCCAAGGTCTTTTTCAGAGACATTGCTAGTTGGCATTTGGTCATAATACCTAGGTGCCAGTGAAGTTGAATTTCTTTTTATATATTGTATTTTGTATTTGTATTTTGAATTTCTACCTAAGTTAGGATTCTGTTTATATCTTTTGCAGATTTTTAAATTCAGTTTATGCTTTCTTATTTTGTGGTGTTCATATTAATTTCTACATTTGTATACAAATCTTTTATCAGATGTGTTTTGTAAGTATTTTTCCAAATCTGCATGTTTTCTTACAACCCCTTATCAATGTCTTTCACAGAGTAGATATTTTACATTTGAATAAAAACTGACTTATAAATTTTAATCTCTCATGAATCATGCTTCCATTACTATATCTAAAAACTCTTTTCCAACCTATGGGCCCTTAGATTTTCTTCACATTTTAGTCTAGCACTTTCACAATGCATTTTCCTTTAAAATGGTATGATTCATTTTGATTTAATTTTTGTGAAATGAATTCAATCAGTGCCTAAGTTCCTTTTTTATTTGGCATGAGTGCATCCTATTGTTACCATATTCTAACTAAGTTCTTGGCTATGCTGCAGAAGTGAATTTCAAGAACACGCCAGGTGAGTTAGGCCAGTAATTAATTCAGGTAGGAAGGGAAGAGAAATGGGAGAAAATAACAGAGCAGGGCCCCAGCAGGTAGTGAGGAAGGGGCTGAAAAGGGATGAAGAGGGCTAATTTACAAGCTACAATTCCCCATTATAGATTATAAGTCCCTAGGGTAACTTGCATGGCCACATGGCAGAGGAAAAATGATGAAAGTGACATGCAGAAGGCAAGACGGGTCAATAGGCAAAAAGCTAGGCAAGAGCAAGCTCAAACCTCATGGTTTGCTTTTAAACTGCTAGTTATCCACCCCTTTGCTAATGGCAGGGGAGGGGGTTTCAGCTGTTTGCTCTTTGGATTGATTACCCTGCCCATCAATTCCTTAGTGAGGACCCAGTGATAAAGTTCCTAGGGAAGATCCAGGCTTTTCCATATTCTCAGGAAGGAGGCTTTGTTCTGGGTAGCAAATCCCAGGGTGAGATTCCTCCAGCAGCCATCATTAGGGGGTTTTGATGTCCATGTGGATTCTGTCAGGTTCTAGATCCATCTATTCCCTATCTTACTAGCCTGCTTCACTTTTGTTCCAACATCACTTCTTGAAAAGATCATACTTTCTACACTGAATTACCCTTGTCCTCTGTGAAACATCAGTGGAACACATTTGTGTGGGGTCATTTGTCCATTTCACCAAAAAGATTTTTTAAATTATTGTGTTTTTGTAATAACTGTTACAACCAAATAACATGGTTCCTACTACTTTGTTCTTCTTTTCTATTTTGTCACAGGGTACAAAAACATGGTCGTAATGTTTGTTGCTTAAAATAAAGTCTGAGAGATTTTATCATGGAAATTATTGCCTTGGCAAAGTGTATTCTATTATGACCAAGGGTTTCTAGCCATCACAACTATCAAGGAGAAGCAGGAACATATGTTTTCCCTATTTTCAGAAAAGGGTACTAGATCACTATAAAATCCATAAAAATATTAACTTAATGTAATTACAATACAAACAGTACCATTTATTATATTTTTCTGATTATGGCTTGAGGCTAAATTGCATTGTATTGAATATCTCCTCAGGAAATTCATCATCCACATGGAAACAGAAAACCAAACATATGCTTTAGAATTCATCCTCCTGGGGCTCTCAGAAAATACAGAGGTGCAGTCCCTCCTCTTTGGAATGTTCCTGTCCATGTACCTGGTTACATTCATTGGCAGCCTGCTCATCATCCTGGCCATCATCTTGGACTCCCATCTCCACACACCCATGTACTTCTTCCTCTCCAACCTGTCTTTTACTGATATCTGTTTCACCTCCACCACGAAACCAAAGATGCTGCTGAACATTCAGACAGGCAACAAAATCATAACTTTTGAAAACCGTCTCACCCAGATGTATTTTTTCATGCTTTTTGGGCAATTAGATAACTCCTTCTTGACTGCAATGGCCTATGGCCGCTTCGTGGCCATCTGTCACCCCCTGCACTACACAGTCATCATGAACCCCTGGCTCTGTGGCCTCCTACTGCTGGTATCCTGGTTATTGAGTGTTTTGGACTCTCTTTTGCATAACTTAATGGTTTTACAATTGTCTTTTTGTACAGAGATGGAAATGCCCCACTTTTTCTGTGAACTTAATCAGGTAGTCAGACATGCTTGTTCTGACACCTTCCTCAATGACCTTGTGATGTATTTTGCAGGTGGACTTCTGGGGGTTATACCACTCACTGGGATCTTTTTCTCTTACTATAAAATTATATCCTCAATTTTGAGAATCTCAACAGCTCGTGGTAAATATAAAGCATTTTCTAATTGTGGATCTCACCTCTCAGTGGTGACCTTGTTTTATGGTAGGTATTGGAGTGTATCTTAGCTCTGCTGCTACCAAAAACTCAAAGGCAAATGCAATAGGCTCAGTGATGTACACAGTGATTACTCCCATGTTGAACCCCTTTATTTACATTCTTAGAAACAAGGACATAAAGCAGGCCTTTAAAAAGCTGGGAAACATTCTGTCTATAAAAGGATACTTTGTCTCAAGTTTACAAAAGCGCTCATGATTAACAGAGATCAAACACTAGAGGATTCTTTTTTTGAAAATGAAATATTTTGTTGTCTTTTTTTGAAGATACATAGATAACGCAAAATGTAACATTAAAAATATGAGGTTCCCATATATACCACTCCCCACCCCACCCCCACTCCTCTCACACCAACAACTTATGGTTGTGTGGATTATCATTTGCATTGTAGTTTGCAACTCCCCACAGTCCATTCAATGGCTTATGGCATGATATGTAATGTCCTTCATCTATCCGTACTATATCATTCAGGACAACCTCAAGTCCTAAAAATGCCTCCATATCACACATCTTCCCTCTCCCAGCACTCAGCAACTCCCACAGCCACTGTCTCCAGACAGACTAGTGTGTCAAATCCTCAGCATTGTTGCAAGTATCTGTGAATCGTGTCTTTCAGGCAGTGAAGCTTGTTTGTCACTGTGGGCCCCAAGGGGTGGGGGAGAGAGGAATAGAATAGATGGAAGATGGGACAACTGGGGGCAGTGGAAGTGTTCCACAGGATTATGCAGTGATGGATATAGGCCTTGTTAAATTTCACTAAAAATTAAATGTAAACCATAGTACAACCAAATTTTTATAAAATTGTACAATCTAAAATATAAACCATAATGTAAACCATAGTGAAACCATGGTTTGTATCTATGTTTCAATATCTGTTCATCAGCTATAACAAATATACGGACATTAAAATGATAATTGCAGGGGGAAGAGAGAAAAGTGTTTGATGTTGGCATATCAGATTCCCTTATATTGTATATGTGACTTTATTGTGATCTAAAACTTTTTGAAAACATTATAATTTTTTTTAAACAAAGGATGAAGACCCTGAGAAAAGAATGGGAGAGAGAGCTTTTCTACTGTACATACACAGCAACACCTATTACAGTGATGAAGGCAAAATGTAAAATATATTTTATGATATTTTGCATTTTAATACCCTGATTTATTTTTTACTTTTAGTTTTTCTTAAATATAGAATAAAAATATTCTATTTTTTATCTTTAAACCTATCACTAATATTTCATTTTCCTGTTAATTGAGTTTAGAAATATATTAGCATATAGTTTTGAAGAAGTTTTGGATCACAGAGTGTTTCAACAATTGCAGGGCAGGAGCACTGTTGTGTGATGTCATTGATGGGGGATGCATGGGTAGGGGGCAGTTCTCCAGGGCATTCATGCAGGGTATATAAATATATTTTGGATATTAATTGTCATATTAGGTAGAGTTTGACATGACAACTGAGGAAGTGCTGAGTTCCTATTCTGGGAAACTATGTTGCACTCCCCAGTTGAGGAGCAACTATCCCCCAAGTGCAAGAACAAAGACCAGTGAAGAAGGATGGTCCAATGATGGGCCCTTGATACTGATGACAATGCTTATGAGACTGTGTGCTTGAAATTTCAACTAGGTCTAGAGATGCAAGGTGCCTAAGAGTAACCTCCTGAGAGCCTCCATGTTGCTCAAATGTGGCCACTCCCTAAGTCAACTCAACATTACCTTCCCTCCAGCATGGGACATATCCGCTGGGTTGAGAATCCCTGGTGCTGAGGAATTACTACCAACCACCAGCTCGTGATACAATTAGAAAAATACCTTGAATAAAAAGGGGAAATGGGAATGACAAATGAGTTCATATGGCTAAGAGACTTCAAAATGAGTCAGGTCTTCAGATGAGTTGGACTTATGCATCTTTCAGCAGGATCTCAGAGACAGCCTAAGTAGGTACTACCCCAGTTAGTGGTTCTCCTGAGGACTACAGAGACACCTCATTCCTATGGTCATGGCAGATGATTCTGGAGTTCGGTGCCTTGCCAGAAGATACTACTTTGGAATTTGTACCCTGAAGTGTGATGGAGTTGGACTCAGATGTGATCTTTCTACATGTGCCTCTCTGTCACTTTTACTCAACCTTTTGTTGGTGCTGGAGTTGTTGTATGGTCAGGAGACTTGAATGAGCTTCAGGAGAGTTGCAACACCTGCTCTCAAATTCATTGGATTTGCCAGTGTCAGCTAACAGGGAGATGAGGATGGTCAACCAACATACCAGGGAACCGAGAGAGTCTACAAGTGCAAGCAGGAGAATTCCACCCATCAGCCATGTGGGATCTAAGCCAACTTTCAATTTAGAGGTGGAGTGGACATCACCATCCCAGGGTACACAAGGTGGAGGAATAAAATATGGATTAGAGGAGATCTTAATCTAGGTACTTTGTAAGTGTATAGAGAGATAATCTTGCATTTGCCTAATAAAAACTTACATTTGTTTCATTTTGGTATATCACGGATTCCTATTTCTTTTGTATTATTTTACATCATGTGTTCCCTCATTGTATTCCTGGATTCAGGATTGAAGATAGAAACTGCTGCCTGGATTTTCAGCAGTAAAATATTTCATTCAGTTTATTCTGTATATATAAAATTATAGCAGCTGCTGGAGGGATGAAAGTGTATTGCAGTCACTCCCAGATGAAAGAAACTGCTTGTGTTTTATGGTGTTAGTGAAAAATAAGCTCTCCTAGCAAAGGCTCTGTGCAAGCTACCAGGGCTTGTTCATTAGTTCCTGAAAGAGGTCACATCCTGAACTGGAGATGTCATCTGACTGCTTTATAGTAATCCACATTCTATCTCCAATATGTGCCTTTCTCCTGCACCTTCAAAATCATAATTCTAGTGAGGTTGTAATCAACAACACATTCCCTGATTTTTCAAACAATGATGGTTTCAATAATTTCTATCATTCTTCCAGCGATGTAAGTTTGCCCTTTAAAAAATATTTCCATATTGAAGGATATTTTCTGGAAATTTCTTTCAGCACTCCCTACAATAATAGTCCTCATTTATGGGTCATAAAAAGCAATTATGTGTTTTTCTGCCTTTCCTACTATATCTTATTCTTATATTAAACCCAGATATTAAGACATAATTTCAGACTTTTATGTAAGCTTGCTGTTTTCTTCTGGGTAGACTAAGGTGAATGCTTCATTCATCAACTGATTTCCTTGCCATCACTACAAATGGCAAACCAGAGTGGCATTTTGGAGGTAATGATTTCTCTGAGCTAATGATCATATTTGAAGAGGTTAATAATTGCTTACATATTTGTATTCACTTCAAATTCTTTGGCAAAGCTGTGAATTCATTTTCACTTGTAATTTATTGACACACAGGTGCAGTCTCTGATGTGAGTCATACACTTATCAGAACTGAAATTTTCAGGAAAAGATATTTCATTCATGCAGTTTTATAAAATGTCTATGTTTTGATTACACTTAATCTGAAAATTAAAAATCCTCACCTTGTCACTTTTTTCTGGAATTCTCTCCAGTGCAAGTAAGAGCCCCACCTTATTCCACATTAACTTAAATTAGGATTCTCAGTAAAATCATTTTTCACATAAACCAGTTTGTCAATACCTTTCCTAGGTGCTTTCTTTAAATGTTACTGCAAACAATATATTGTGAATCATTTTTTCCAAGCTATACAAGAGCAATTATGTACATTTACCACATGGAAATAGTGTCAGTGGTCTTCTCACTCCCAAAAATTTGATGTATCAGTTCCCAATTGCTACCCTGCAAGACTGCTATTTTTTAATCGGTTCTGGTACAAAATAGTTTACATGAAAGGCTTATTTTTGAGCAGAAATCTCTTTCCAAATAAAAGCTTTTAAGAATTTTTACTTTAGTCCATTGTACATTATAATAACTAGGTATTATTATTCTATTTATATGTGTTATTATAGTAATTAAAGAATTTTATCATTGAAATAAAGGCATTGGCCACCAGAGGTTCTGAGGGGAGGGAAGGGAAGAATAAGGAGTAATATGGAGACATTTTGGAGACATAAGAATTCTCCTACATGACCTTTCAATGATGGAAACAAGGCCATTATACATTTTGTCCCAGCCTATAAAATTGTCTGAGACTGAGGGTAAACTATAATCTACAGTGTAGTCCATGGTTAGTAGCAATGCTTCAATATGTGTCCTTCAATGTTAACAAATGTACTACTCTAATGAAACAAGTTGTTAATGTGGTAAAGTGTGGGATCTTGAGGGGCTGGAGCATATGGGAATCTCCTGTATTTTTCATGTAACATTTATGTAATCTAAAGCTTCTTTAAAAATAAAAACATTAAGAAAATTTTGAAAAAGAATCTTGAGAAAAAACGTGGTAGTCATGAACACTCATGTTACTGAAGAAACTAGAGTTATGTCTTTCAATATTTGGAAGTATGGAAAAGAGTGAAAAACAGTCCAGCTAAGAAAGGTGATACTTCTGTTATAATCAGGAACACTGTATAATCAAGAAGACTCCACTGGAATTATTGACCACACAAATATGCCCCCTTTCTGCAGTCAGGGAGAAGGAGGCTCATGTCTTCAGTATTGATTAAATGGGCACCACCACCTGCAGTTTCCCCATCTGGAGGACAGGAATACAAACCAGAAAGAGGGAGAAAAGACTGCTAAGAATAACCTACCCTACTGAAGTCACACCCTAAGAAGACTCAGTTGTGGATGCCAAACTTACTTACACTTTGATTGTATTTATGAAGAGAGGGTGATTGGTATCTTTCAAAATCCCCTAAGAAACTTCCTGTTTCCTTTCTAAATATTTAGCTGGTACACTGATTCATAAGGTAACATTTTTATTAAGCAAATATCATATGTGAGTGATGGAGACCTTTTCAACTCTATTATATTCTCCTCGAACTTATGTTATTACAAAGATCTTTTCTTATTTCCCCATTCCTGCATCTTCTCTTTTCCTTTAAAATAAAAAAGTATTCCTGGTTTTGTCAGTAGAATTTTATTCTTCTCCAGGATCCTAAAATATGTGAAAACAATGATTCACTCTAAACTGAGGGTAAAATTAGTTCTCATGTAAAACAAAGTTTATTCCTTAAGAGTCTATAAATGGCTATAAGGGGAAAAAAGCATCATATTGTCTTTTATCAGAGTGAAACTTAAGTACAGTTAGGTTTTTTTTAAAAGGGAAACCTTGCAGAGAGTTCCTAAAATATAGATTTCATCGAAAGACACTTCCATAATTTCAGTGAGAGATAAACACCAAGTTACAGAGGGAAAAACTGTTTTTTTTCCTGGATAAGTGGGGGATTTATTTGCTGTCTGAAAACCATGAAATATATGTTACATAGAAGGAGGGCAAGATACATTTTGAGTGATCTGTGTTCTGTTTAATTGAATGTTTTATGAGTAGAATAAATACTTTGGGACCCTAACATGAGAAATTTAGAAAAGATGAATACTGCCAATTGAAGATTTACTGTCCAGAGTGGGGAAGTGAGAATAAACACACCCAGGTCCAAGGAACATCATTTAAACCAAGAGAAAGTAGAAAACTGTAACAGAATGCTTACCTATTATAATGCATTGTAATAAGGTAGCCCATGCCTAAGTGAGTATATTTCAAACGTAGGAGCAATTACTCCTCCCTCCACTGCCAAGAACTGAGTTTGCAAGAGAAGCAAATTCTAGAGTAACAGTATTGAATGAGAAGGTCCTGGATTTCACATTCTAATGTCTTTCTCCAATGTCACACTTCCCATTTCTCCTCATTTCCAGATCATCCCTCTCAGAAGAATTGGAAGCACCTGCATATTAATAGCTCTGAGATACATCATCCTAAGTGTGGTTATATATATATATATTTTTCGTTTCCTGAATGAAAATATTTTGTATTTATTTATTATCCAAGAAGGAAAACATCAGTGGAACAATAAATCACTGAAATCAACCTGTAGATCTGTTTCACTGTGCAAAGAAAATATGAAAGGGAATGTTTTACTGGCAGTAAATGGAGGGACATGGATAAAATGTCAAGTGTAGTAGGTTCACAGATATAAATTTGGTTTATTTTCCATTTCTGTTTCAGGATTAGTGGGTCTTTGATTCCCATGGTAGATAAATTTCTCCCATTCCTACTTGGAAATTTTACATTTTCATCATTGTACATTTTAGCTTCAGAGGTTCTATTTATTTAATTATTGAAATATACCATTTAATATAATTGCAATATTCTTTTTAATCTTCTAAAACTCATTAAAAAGTGTTGTTTCATATCTCTGAATATTTTCAAAATCTGAAAAACTTAAAAGCTTTTATTCCTATTGTCTGTCTTTTTTTCTGTCTTTTAGTCATGATAACTTGCTTTCTTAGGGTCTGTATAGATATTTTTAATTTTTGAAAAGATACTTAGATTACACAAATATCATATGAAAAAGATAGGGGATTCTAATATGCCCCACTCCCCACAATTCCCACATTTTCCCACATGAACAACATCTTTCATTAGTGAGGTACATTCATTGCAATTGATGAACAAACTGTGGAGCATTGCCACTAAACATGGACAAAGGTTTACATTGTAGTTTACACTCTCTTCGACATAATTCCATAGGTTCTGGCAAGATATATAATGGTTTGCATCTGTTATTGCAATGTCTTTTAGGACAATTCCCAATTCCAAAAAATGCCCCTGTCTTATAACACTTTTTACTGTTTCCTACCCTCAGAACCTCCAGTGACCACTACCTTCAGATTCCCTACATGTGGCTTTTCTGTCCTTTCATTTGTACTTGTAATTAGTACTAGAGTTTGTAGGTTTATGTACAAGTGACTTAAGTTTGGGGGCTGCCCATGGGCCAGCTGGGTCCTGAACCTCAATAGATTTGCAACACTTACTCTCCAGTTCATTGCTTTCACCCAAGACAACAGGCAAGGGGGTGATGATGGACAACTACATACCAAGTAACAGAGAAAGCCTAAAACTACAAGAGAAAGCCTAAAACTACATAGTCCCATCCATCAGCTCTAAAGGATCACAGCCCCTCTCTATTAGATGTGGAGTAGACATCACCATCCCAGAATCCTCTGGTTTGGGGAATGAAATTTGGACTAAAGTAGACTTACTGGTATCTTACTATGGACTTATTGTGATTCTAGCAATGTAAGAATTTATCCATTGATATACTGAGTTTTAAAATTCTGCTGTTTAATTTGAGGACATATTTGTGTGAATTCTTGGAGGTCTCAGTGGAAAAGAGAGGATTCACGTTTTACATTATTTGGAAATTAGCAAGCTAAAACAATTTAATGTTAAGTTGTGCACCTTGAGCCTTTAAGGTCACAAAGCTTCTGTGATTTCAGAATGCATGCTGGATCCTCATTCAGAGAGCTTTGGCACTTGTAGCACCATGGTCAGGAGAAGTGTGTCTCTTCATACACATACTTGATTAATGTATTTATACTTTGTTAACCTTTACAATGCAACTATAATTCTAAGGATCCATCTTTTATACAGGAATCTCTTACCAGAGTTCCCACTTAGGATAATTTTCTAATTCATTTTCATATAGAACTTATTTAGTAATATGGAATCTCAAATTCCTTAATGTGGACAGTCTCTCAAAACTGCAGCTGGCATTTGAAATCCACTACACATCACAGTCCATTTTATTATTTAATTTGTGGCTAAACTAATTCATTCTGTTAGGCCAGATTTGGGATGAATTTGAAATATTCAGGGAAATTTGTAGGTGTGAATCCTCATATTTTAAAAATAACACATCAAAAACCTATCTACAGGGAAGCAGACTTGGCCCAGTGGATAGGGCATCTGTCTACCACATGGGAGGTCCCCATGGGAGGTCTGCGGTTCAAATCAGGGCCTCCTTGACCTGTGTCCAGTTGGCCACGCACAGTGTTATTGCATGCAAGGAGTACCATTCCACGCAGGGGTGTCCCTGCATAGGGGAGCCCCATGCGCAAGGAGTGCACCCCATAAAGAGAGCCACCCAGTGTGAAAGAAAGTTCAGCCCGCCCAGGAATGGCACCGCACACACGGAGAGCTCACGCAGCAAGATGACACAACAAAAAAGAAACACAGATTCCCATGCTGCTGACAACAACAGAAGCGGACAAAGAACATGCTGCAAATAGACACAGAGAACAGACAACTGGGGGGTGGGGGCAGGGAGGAAGGGGAGAGAAAATTTTTTTAAAAAAGCCTAACTACAGATTTGTGGGAAATAGAAAAAGAAGGGCAAACTGTATCTAATTCTAGAAGAAGGAGAAAAACAATATAGATTTCAGTGAAGAGAAATAGAAAAAACAATTGTGTGAACCAATGAAATTGTTTCTTGGAAAAGATCAATAAAATAGAAAAGGTTTATTTAGATTGAAAAAGAAACAAGAAAGAGGATGTAAATTACCAAAATAAAAAATGTAATCAGGGATGTTGCTAAATATTGCTGACATTAAAGGGATTATGAATTAAATCTATGAATAATTGTCTACTGAAATCTAGAAAATAGAAGAAATGGACCAATTCCTAAAAACATGCAATTTATCTAAATTGACTGAAAAGAAATAGATCTCAACAAAAACATAATGAGTAAAGAAATTCAATTAGTTATCAAAAACTTCTCAAAACTAGAAGTCTAGGATCAGACATCTTCCAAAATGAAATCTATGAAATATTCAAAGAAGAATTAATGACAATATTTTTCATAACCTTCCAACTTGAAGTCAAGATACATATAGCCTCCAAACTCATTCTATGAGACTAAAGTTATTTTGATGCCAAAACTACATAAAGCATATCAAAGAAAGTAAAGCAAGGAGCAATTTCTCTCATAAATATAGATGCAAAACACTTAACAAATACTAGCATGTCAAATCCAAGAGAATATTACAAGAATTACCCACTAAGACAAAATGGGATTCAAAATGAATGTTCAACTTAAGAAAATCAATGTAATACACCCATTAACCTAATGAAAAGGAAATCACATGAAAATCTAAATTGATGCAGAAAATGTGAATGATAAATTCCAACACCTTTTCATGATAAAAATACTTAGAAAAATAAGAATATAAATAACTCCCTAAACAGAATAAACAAAATATATAAGAAAATACAGGTAATCTTATCCTCAATCCTGAGAGTGGAATGAGATCTGGAACAAAACAAGGATGACTGCTTTCAATATTTCTATTCAGTATTATACTGGAAGTTAAGAAATTAGGCCATAAAACTAAATAAAGTCTACCCAATTTAGAAAGAAAAAGTAAAACCATCTGTTTTAAGAAATGTGGTGATCCTTATCTATATCATGACAAGCTGCCCCAAGAAAACCCTAGAGATCATAAATGAATTCAACCAAATGAAACCTATCAGGTTTACATGAAAAAAAATTTTTTTTATTATACAAAAGAAAGAACATTCTTAAATGGACAATAAAAAAATCCACTCACCATAGCATATAAAAGAAGAAAATGCATAGGAATAACTTTAACTAAAAAGGATGCACAATGAAAACTTCAAAAAAAAAGTTGAATGAAATAATAAAAGAACTAAGTAAATGGCAAGGTATTCTGTGTTCATGAATAGGGAGAATTAATATTGTTAAGATGTCAGTACTACCCAAAGTTATCTACAGCTTCGATGTAATTCCCATCTAAGTCCTAAGAGCCTTTTTAGCAGAAATGGAAAAGCTGATCCTGATTTATATGGAAATATACTCCAGGAGGACTCCAGTACCATCTTATTATGTTGCATTTGCTTATCTCATGCCTTCTAAAGTCTGTGAGCTGTTTGAGCAGAAGCAAAATATCTCACTCTTCTATTCATTCCCAGAATATAACTTACTATTTACCATACAGTATTGTTGAATAAATATATGTTAAATGATTAAGAAATAAATGATTGAGTGATTTGCACATATATTGCTAAGTTTTGGGGAGAATGGAGAATCAGGGAGAGAAAAGAAAATCTTGTTGAGAGAGGGAAGTCCCATGACTCCAAAGGAGACAGATTGGAAACAAGATATTTTAGTGTACCCAGAATCTTTTTTACTATCAGTGATAGAGAAACCATTTTGGGAAACCTTGTAATATTAGAGTTCACATCTAAAGAAAGGTGACTTCCTACAGGGAAGGAAGGTGTTCAGTGGGATAAGAGATGGACATGATTCTCCTTATCTGTCTTCTGAGGTTCAAAACTGGCACGAGTTTGCTTTGTGGTTTTCTTTCTTACCTCCAGAGAAGTATGTATCTTATCAAGAAGAGAGACAAAAGAATAATTCATTAATGAGTTTCATGGGAATGAAATCCCTAAAGGTCTCTGTGGCAGGTTGATACTATTTATGAATTCCAAGAAGAGATTTCAATTATGTTTGTAAACTGGTCTGTTCCTCTGTATATGATACCCTTTGATTGATTTAAATTCATTTTCTTACATTTACTTGATTAAATCAAGATTAGAGCTTTGATTTGATCATATCACTGGCGGTACTCATGGTTGAGTCCCTGCCCCCTTGGTATCCTATATAAATGAACACTCACTCATGAAGATACACAGGAGAAGACACACAGTGGAACATAATTTCATAGATAGAGATTTTTGTTTCACTGCTTTTTCTTTTTCTAAAATTTTGGGAAGAATCCGGTTCAACACATTCATCCATTTTTTTCGTTTAGTAATTCAACTGACATTTAGTCATCAAACAATATGAAGAACTAAATATGAATTTGGGAATGAAGAATTGAGCGACACATTGTTTCTTTTATAAAAGATTATATCTAAACAATTTAAGAGACATAGAAATGAGTACATGCAATATCCTGAGCTGGCTCTGAATTCCTAGTGAAGAGGGTCTAGAACTTTGGACTCATCCTGTGTTGTGCGAGTTAATGAAGGCATCATATGGGATCTCATGATTGAACTGAGCCTTGAAGGAGGAATTGGAATAATTCCATGGGGATGTGGAGGTAGAAGCACAACAAAAAGAGATAAGAGGGACACAAATGTGAGTTCAGTATAACCATAGGATGTGGTGCAGTTTTAGAAATAATTATGAATATCTGATGAACAATGATGGGCATTCATGAAAAGGTGAAAATGAGCCTTGTAAAAGAGAGTCTTGTATTCTGTCCACAAATTGGATCTTTACGTTTGAGGTTATTGGAGTCTGTGTATGGTTTAGAGAGAGTGATGTTCATGAAAACCCTTGCCAAGTAGAAAGATTTCTCTGGGTTAATATGACTCTATCTGTTGTAAAAACTTTGGAAAGATGATGAGGGATGAAAATAGAAGAGTGGATGCATGGAAGGAGGTGTGATGAGTTAGCATATGTGGGGTTGAATCATAAAGTTTTCACTATTAATGCTTGACATAATGTCAGTCATTTCATGTTTATCATTTTATTTAGTTATTCCAATTACTCTGTGAAATCGGAGTAATTTTCCAATGTATATAATTGTGTCGGTATTGAATCTTGGAGTTTTATGATCCCAGGAATTTGCATTTCACTAAAAATTTTACTTCTTAATAAACTTAATATTTAGAACAGTTTTAGAGTTGCAGAAATCCTGTAAGGATGTTATAGATAGTTTCCAAGAACCTCTTACCCCCTTTCCCCTGTTCGTACCATCTGCCATCCAAAATAACACCTTTTATTTATTTGTCATAACTTCTTAGTCACTTTGTGATTGTGGCAGCTTCTCAGACTCTTCTTGGTTTTGATAACCTGGATACTTTCGAGGAGTGTAGGTAAGATATATTGTAAAGTTTCCCTCAGTTTGAATTTTCTGATGTTCTTCTCATGATTAGACTGAGCTTATGGGTTTTTGGAAGAATGCACCAGAAATAAAGTATCATTTTCATACCATCATAACCAGGGTGCATCCTATCAACATGACTTATCATTGTTGATATTGACTTCTTTCAGCAGTGTTTTGTGGTTCCCCAGCATAAAGTTCCTCATATTTCTAACCTTCCTTATATCACCTTTGGGAAGAAGTCACTAAGTGAAACCCATACTTCAAGAGTGGGATTTTTCTCCATGGCCTTGAAAAAGTAATATCTACATAAATTATTGAATTTTTTCCTGCAAGAGAGATTTGTCTCTTCTTATTTATTTAATCAATTATTTATTAATATCAGGATGAACTCATGAAATTTATATGATACTTTTAGTAGTGATACAATATTACTTTTCTTGTTTAATTTGTTCCACTTTTGGCCATGGGGGTAAAATGTCAGCTGTACTCTTTATCTGTAGTATAACCCCATCATTGAGAGTTTTATTTTAGCACATATTTACTCTATGGTACTATAAATTGTGCCAGTCATTTCTTGCATGTTTCTCTCCTAGAGTCAACAATTTCTCCAAGAAGACACTTATTGGATAATGGTGATAAATTCCATGTTCTGAGTTCCATGGTACTGTGCCTTCTAAGGCCTCTCTGAAGAGAGTGTGAGGAAACATATGTGTGTATATACATGTTTATAAATATGCCTACATACAACACTCTATATTTACTGATACATGAGTTAATAAATCTAAACTATTAACATATAGAACATTCTAGTCTCCTCCCTTGCTTATCTATAATCACCTATTTCACAGTGTGAAAAATATTCCCTCATCTGTCAACTATCTATGAAACTTGATTCCAGTGCAAATGCATAGAAGTATTAGAATTGTTAATCCATACATGGTGGGTTGGTACATTGTTAATTATAGAACTGTACTTTCATAGTTTCTTTTGGCTTTATTTTACAGAGTCCATTCATATCCAATATTACTTCTTTTTTTAAAGTTTAAAACATATCATTGAAAATGTCTTTAAAGATAATTAATTATGAAAATAATACACATTTATAGGGAATGAGTAGATTTTTTTCCAAAATGTTACACTGAAAAAATATAAGAAGTTCCTTTACACCCCACTCCCCACCCCCAATTGCATCATTTTTAATTGTATTGATACATAGATCACAAATTACATCAAAAAAATAAGAGGTTCCCATAAACCCCCTACCCCACTCTTCCCACATCAACAACCTCATTCATCATTGTGGTTCATTTGTTGCATTTGGTGAATACATTTTGGAGCGCTGCTGCACCACGTGGATTATAGTTTACATTTTAGTTTACACTCTCCCCCAGTCCATTCAGTAGGTTATGGCAGGATATATAATGTCCAGCATCTGTCCTTGCAATATCATTTAGGACAACTCCAAGTCCCAAAATTGTCCCCACATCACCTCTTTTCTTCCCTCTCCCTGCCCTCAGCAACTACTGTGGCCACTTACTCCACATCAATGCTCAATTTCTTCCATTGCCAGTCACAACAATGTGTGCGTAAGTGGCTCTCTGAATCTTGAAGTTTCAGAATCAGCAAGGCCAACTCTTTCTTCATCATCTCTGAACACTCTATTCTTAAAAAAACTTTTTATATTTTATGAAAGTATATCATTCATGCATTAGCATGCACACTAAAGATTGTGATCTTACAAAATATACATACATAACATCACACAGGTGTCTCATACATCACCCTTTCACCAACTCTTTGCATTGTGAAACATTTGTTACAAACTGTGCATGAACATCATCACAATATTACTACCAACTATAGTTCCTATCTTACATTTGGTGTATTTTTTCCCCAACCCATATTATTTTTTAAATATATTTTTATTACAAATATTGTGAACTTGCAAAACAATCATACAGATGTGTAAATTTCCCATACAATTCCACACCCTTGTTGAACATTTGTTACAGATTATGAGACAATATGACCAGACTATTACTACCAATCATGGTCCATTAGCATCCTTTTTTTTTAGAGTCATGCAAACCTTTATCTTTCTTTTTTTTTAAAGATTTATTTACTTATTTATTTATTTCTCTACCCTTCCCCAGCCCAACCCCAGTTGTCTGTTCTCTGTGTCTATTTGCTGTGTCTTCTTTGTCCGCTTCTGTTATTGTCAGCAGCACAGGAATCTGTGTTTCTTTTTGTTGTGTCATCTTATTGTGTCAGTTCTCTGTGTGTGTGGCACTATTCCTGGGCAGGCTGCACTTTCTTTCACACTGGGCAGCTCTCCTTCTGGGGTGCTCTCCTTGTGCATGGGGCTCCCCTACGTAGGAGACACCCCTGCATGGCAGGGCACTCCTTGTGTGCATCAGGACTGCACATGGGCCAGCTGCACATGGGTCAACGAGGCCCAGGGCTTGAACTGAGTACCTCCCATGTGGTAGATGGATGCCCTAACCACTGGGCCATGTCCTCTGCCCATAGCATACATTTAGCACACTTTTTCCATACACCTCCTTTATCAACACAGTACAGCTTGACATTTATGCAAGAATATTATAGTATTGCTGTTAACCACAGTCTATAGGTCACACTAATTGTAGTTTTCCATGTATATACAATAGTGATATACATCTGCTCTAGTTCACAGAAGAACTTGCTTGTATTTGCACCCTTAACCACAATTCTCAACTGCCTCTGGGTTTACTGTGTATTTCAGTCCTTCAGGTATTCTTTTATTTTTTTTAAAGATTTATTTATTTATTTCTCCCCCCCACCCTGCCCCAGTTGTCTGTTCTCTGTGTCTATCTCCTGTGTGCTCTTCTTTGTCCGCTTCTGTTGTTGTTAGTGGCACGGGAATCTGTGTTTCATTTTGTTGCATCATCTTGCTGTGTGCTGCCTGCCATTCCTGGGCAGGCTGAAATTTCTTTTGCACTGGACGGCTCTCCTTATGGGGCTCACTCCTTGCACATGGAGCTCCCTTATGCGGGGACACCCCTGCGTGGCAGGGCACTCCTTGTGTGCATCAGCACTGCACATGGGCCAGCTCCCCATGGGTCAAGGAGGCCTGGGGTTTGAACTGCGGACCTCCTATGTGGTAGATGGATGCCCTATCCACTGGGCCAAGTCTGCTTCCCTCTCAGTTATTCTTTAGCTTTCTTTCTATTGACATTTACTTCCCCAGACTAACTTTTTCAGCCACAATCCCATTTATAATCCAGTTACTACTCACTATAATGTGTTATTATCAACTCTATCCATCACTACACTTTTAAGTCCAGTTAATTAAAACTTCTACAGGAGGAGGCAGGGCAAGGTGGTGTCTGAGTGAGTGCAACTGCAAAGAAGCAGCAAAGTGGTGTTGGAGTCTTGCCGGAGCAGGCTCTTTCAGGACCTTGCAAGGCAGGTGGTGTATGGACGTCTGTTTTTTAGAGACAGTGACAGAAGTAGTGCTTGCTAAAGGTAGAATTGCAGGTTACAAGCACAGAGGTTGAAAGCTGTGGGGAGGCGGAACCCTTCCACTTATGGCTGGTGGCCACAATGTTCCCTGAGAACTGTCAGTTGTGTGGTGGTGTCCCTGGGCACCATGATCCCCAGATACGTGGTCCCCAGGTCTGTGTCCCCTAAGCTCCATAGCCCGCATTCCACACACCTACATACTCTGAGTCTGCAGTGTCCTGGGCTTCCGTTTCCCAAGTCCAGCACTTCTGGAGGTCCGGGATTGCCCAAGCCCTCCAGTTTTGGACTGACTCCATGAGTGGGAGGGATTCGGTAGAAGGTGCAGCAAAGGGGCCAAGCGAGTGAAGGTTCAATTTTCTGGTTCTCCCTCCCTCCTTTTTCTGTGTATCTGTGCTTCGAGGAGCATACCAGCTGGCTTGGGGAGAGCCTGGGAAGAAAGGAGTAGTGAATCTGCTGACAAAACCCAATTCACCTAAATACCCTGTGATATGAAACTTGGTCTGGGAGAAGGTGGAGTTGGAAAATCAACTAGCCCTCTCATAGCACACCTAAAAGAGAGGGACTGTAGGAGGTGCTTTCCAAGCTTCCAATAGCATACTTGGGGTTCCTGGTGAGCTGTGGGTGCTCTCTCTCTGGAAAACAAAAGTCACTGTTTTCTGTGCAGAGCTGGTTCAACAAGGACCCACTTGAATCTCCTACTGGACCTCTCAGGCAGATTTCCTGCTGCCCTGGGTGACAGGGAAGTAAGGAGGGGAAAAGGGGAAAATGTCAAATCCCTAAGCATTTTATTTAACTGCAAAGAGATACCTTGCTTGAAACTTTGTCTTTCATTTTATTGGGTTGTCTTCTTGTTTTCTTTCTCTTAATCCCTCAAGGTCCTTTTTCTCTTTCTTTTTCTTTTTTCTCTTTTTCTTTTTCTTGCTTACTTACCCCCTCCTTTTTGTCCCTTTTTTCCTTTTCTTTCTTTCATCTCCTTTTTTAAATTTTTTAAAATATTAGGTGCTGCAGGGAGTGCTTCACATTTGCTGTATTTCCTCATTCTCCATTCCACATTGGTGTGTATATTGATTTTGGTCACCAACACTATCCCCTTTCCTCTACATCTTTCTATCCTCCATCATTTATTGTTTCTCTTACATTACACATCTCTTTGTTTGCCCCCCTATTTTTCTGAATTTATTTCTAATACCTTTGCTCTGTTTTCTGTCTTATATTTACTTTTTATATTACTGTCCTTTGTTTACTCTTTCCCTCTCTCCTGAACACACTGGCCTTTTAATTCACACTATATTCCTCCCCATATTTAGTTTACTGTCTCATTATACATACACTACTTTTCATACTGTTATAAGTATACATACCTTACATGAGTCAAATATCCATTCTCCTAGATCACACGTGGTTCCTCTTAATATTTATTATCAATGCTACTATTGTTCATTTTTCTTCTCTTACTCTTTTGGCTTTCCCTGACCTTAATATTTTCCTTCAAGTGAACTTAGCCAACAACAAGGAAATAGAATAAGAACAAAGTGACAAAGAGAAGAATTTACACACATGCAAAAACAACTAATTAAACACCAAACTAGACAAAGAAGATAAGCAACTGATTAAAACCATCAATATAAAATGATGACAAGACAGCAACAAAAAATTACAAACCAAAATAATAATCAGGAAAACATGCTCCAATCCAATGAACAAACTAAAATCAGGAAGAGTAACAGAACATCAAACAAGTAATTAAAGCTCTCAAAACATATATTAGGGGCAAATTTGATGAGGTGGAGGAAGAGATTAAGAATATGAAGAAAACACTTAGAGAGAATACAGAAGAAATTGCAATCATACGCAAAAAGATAAAAGATGTGATGGTGATGAACAGCACAATTCTAGAAATCAAAAATACACTCTCAGCAAATAACAGCAGACTCAAAGAGGCACAGAAAAGAATTAGTGGTGTGGAAGACAGTATATCTGAAATCAAACAGATAGTAGAAGTGATCGATAAAAAGAAAGAAAAATTCCAGCATGGATTTAGGGATCTGAATGACAATGGAAAACACACAAACATATACATTACAGGCATCCCAGAAGGAGAAGAGAAGGGAAAAGGGACAGAAGGGGTGTTGGAGGAAATAATGGCTGAAAACTTCCCAAATCTACTGAGGGAGATGGATGTACATGTCCAGGAAGCACAATGCACTCCAAACAGCATAAATTCCAACAGGCCTACCCAAGACATATACTTGTACAATTACATGCTAGGCCACAGAAAAAGTCTCAATGAATTCAGAAAGACTGAAATCATACAAAATAATTTCTCTGACCACAGTAGAATGAAGCTGGAAATCTTCAAGGGACAGAGACCAAGATTTGGCACCAAGATTTGGAAGTTAAACAGCACTCTTAGAAAAACAGTGGGTCAAGGAGGAAATGACAAAAGAAATTAATAACTACCTTAAAACTAATGAAAATTATAACACAACATATCCAAACTTATGGGATGCAGCAAAAGCAATACCGATAGGGAAATTTATAGCCATAAATTCATACATCAAAAAAGAAGAAAGAGCTAAAATTGAATAACTAATTGTACAATTGGAGGAATTAGTGAAAAAAACAACAAACTAAATACAAAGGAAGAAGAAAGAAAGAAATATCAAAGATCAGCACAGAACTAAATGAAATAGAAAAAAAGAAAGCACTTGAAAAAATGAGCAAAACCAAGAGCTGGTTTTCTGAGATCAATAAAATTGACAAACCGTTACCTAGACTAACAAAGAAAAAAAGAAGGAAGATGATGCAAATATGCAAAATAAGAAATGAGAAAGGAGATATCAACATTGACCCCACAGAAATAAAGACTATTATAAAAGGATACTTTGAAAAACTATATTCCAAGAAAAAGGACAATTTAGAGGAAATGGACAAATTCCTAGAAACACATAAGCAGCTTACATTGATGAAAGAAGAAACTGATGATCTCAACAAACCAATCACAAGTAAAGAGATAGAATCAGTCATTAAAACCTCTCAACTAAGAAGAGCCCTGGGCCAGACAGCTTCACAGGTGAATTCTACCAAGCACTCCAGAAAAAACTAACACCAATCATGCTTAAACTCTTCCAAAAAATAAAAATACAAGGAATATTGCCTAACTCATTCTATGATGCCAACATTACTCTAATACCAAAGCCAAAGACACCACAAGAAGGGAAAATTACAGACCAATCCCTCTAATGAACTTAGACATGAAAATCCTCAAAGAAATACTTGCTAATCATATTCAACAATACACTAAATAAATTATACACCATGCCCAAGTGAGATTCATTCCAGGTATGCAAGGATGGGTCAACATAGGAAAATCAATTAATGTAATACACCATATAAACAGACTGAAGGAAAAAGAATCACATGATCATATCTATAGATGCAGAAAAAGCATTTGACAAAATACAGCACACTTTCCTAATAAAAACAATGCAAAAGATCAGAATAGAGGGAAATTTTCTCAACATGATAAAGAGCATATATGAAAAACCAAGAGCTAACATCATTTACAATGTTGAAAATCTAAAATCTTTCTCTCTAAGATCAAGAAAAAAAGAAGGATGCCCACTATCAGCCCTTCTATTTAACATTGTCTTAGAACTACTTGCTCAAGTGCTGAGGGAAGAACCAGACATAAGAGCCATCCAAATTGGAAAGGAAGAAGTGAAAAGTTCACTATTTGCAGATGATATGATCCTATTCATAGAAAACCCTGGGAAGTCTCCAAGAAATCTTCTAGAACTCATAAATGAGTTCAGTAAAGTCACAGGTTACAAAATCAATATGCAATAATCAATACCATTTCTGTATACCAATAATGATCAATCTGAGGATGAAATCAGAAATCAAATACCATTTCCAATAGCAAATAAAAAAAATAAAATACCTAGGAATAAATTTAAATAAAGATGTAAAGGACTTATACACAGAAAACTACAAACACTGCTCAAGGAAATCAAAGAAGACCTAAATAAATGGAAGAATATTCCCTGCCCATGGATAGGAAGACTAAATATCATTAAAATGTCTATCCTACCAAAACTGATCTATGGTTTCAATGCAATCCCAATAAAAATCCACGCAGCATTCTTTAATGAACTAGATAAACTTACTATGATATTTATTTGGAAAGGAAAGTGGTCCCAAATAGCCAAAGACATATTGAAAAAGAAAAATGAAATTGGAGGAATCACACTACCTGACTCCAAAACGTACTACAAAGCTACAGTTGTGAAAATGGCATCGTATTGACAGAAGGATAGACATACTGACCAATGGACTTGAAATGAGAGTTCTGATATAGATCCTCAAATAAACAGCCATATGGTATTCAACAAGGCCACCAAACCTCTCAACTGTGAGAGAATGGCCTCTTCAACAAATGGTGCCTGGAGAACTGGCTATCCATATTTAAAAGAATGAAAGAGGATTACCAATTCACACCTTTTACAAAAATCAACTCAAGATGGATGAAAGACCTAAATATAAGAGCCAAGACCATAAAGACTTTGGAAAGGAATGTAGGGAAGCATCTACAGGACCTTGTAAGAGGAAACGGCTTCATGAACTTCACACCCAAAGCATGAGCAGCCAAAGAACAAATAGATAAATGGGCTTCCTCAAAATTAAAGCCTTCTGCACCTCAAAGGATTTTGTCAAGAAAGTGAAAAGAGAGTCTACACATTGGGAGAAAATAGTTGGTAACCATATATCTTATGGGAGAAATATCCTGCATTTATAAAGAATTCCTATATCTTGAAAATAAAAAGACAAGCAACCCATTTAAAAAATGGGAAAAAGATTTGAACAGATGTTTCTCAAAAGAAGTTTTACAAATAGCTAAAAGGCACATGAAAAAATGCTCAAAATCACTAGCCACTAGGGAAATGCAAGTCAAAACACAATGAGATACCATATTACTCCCATAATTCTGGCAGCTATCAAAAAATCAGAGATCTACAGCTGCTGGAGAGAATGTGGAGGAATGAGAACTCTCATCCACTGCTGGTTGGAATGCAGAAGGACCCAGCCATTCTGGAGGACAGTTTGGTAGTTTCTCAAAAAACTAGGTGCAGATTTACCATATGAACCAGCAATTCCACTGCTGGGTATATACCCAGAAGATCTGAAAACAAGGACACAAGCTGATATACACACACCAATGTTCATAGCAGCACTATCCACTGTTGGCAAAAGTTGGAATCAATCCAAATGCCATCAAGAGATGAATGGATAAATAAAATGTGTATACATACAATGGAATACTACTCAGCTATAAGAACAAATACACTACAAACACATTTGATAACATGGATGAATCTTGAGAACTTTATATTGAGTGAAGTAACCCAGGCATTGAAGGACAAATATTACATGACCTCTCTGATAAGAAATAAGTAAACCAAGCTGTTTCAGAGAGATAGAAACAGCTTCAGAGTGACTGGATGATATGCTTAAAGGAAGTTAGGGAGTAGAGAAAGGGTGCAAGCTGACACCTGCATGGGTGAAAGCTATGATAAGCTGAATATAAGTATTTGTACAGATGAGGGATAAAATGGGAGCATAAGGATACCTCGAGGCAGGGCTTTGTGATCATGAGGGGGGCTGGAGATGAAAGGATGGATCAGATGGCCCAATTTTTTGGGGGGACGGTGGGCAGAACATTTGAACATAGGAAACTGTCAGGTATGTGGTTGAAATTATAAATTAGAGAAAATTCTAGAAAATATAGTATGGAAGGTTACCTGTTTTTAGATGCTTAAGGGGGGCGGGTCTGACACATGGAAAGCTTCTAGGGAGAGTGTCATAATGGGTTATACTATTGGGTGGAGACCCATACAATGAGGGTGAAAGTATACCCACATCCTGGGGAGAACTGATGTTCTCAAATAGAGGGAATTTTACCTCTTGAGAGAATTGGTGGCTCCCAGTGCATTAGGGCAGTCGAGTACGTCAAGCTCTCAACATTGTTGCAAGTATCTCTGAATATGGTCCTTCATGTAATGAAGATTGAATGTCACAGTGGGCCCTGAGAGAATGGGGAAAAAGGTGTTGAATAGATGGAATCAGTGTAACTGTTGGTCAATGGAAGTATTCCATAAGATCATGCAATGATGGATATAGGACATGTTAAATTACACCAAAAATGTATTAAAGTCTATAGGCTAAAATATAAATGATAATGTAAAACATAAGATAACTAAAAATTTAGAAAATTGTATAGTCTAAAATATAAACCATAATGGAAACTCAAATGGAATCATGTTTGAAAGCTATTGTTTCAATATCTGTACGTGAACTGCAGCAAATAGAATATGAACATGTAGAAAGATCAATGTTTGTGAACGGACAAAGGGTTTGATGTTGCATATGTGGGAGTACCATATATTGTATATGTGAATTATTGTGATCTAAAACTTATGTGAAGATAAACTTAATAGTTGGAAGAAGAAAAAAAAAGAAAGTATGTAGACACTGAGGAAGAAATGGAAGAAATTGCCTTGCCACGGTATATGCAGGGCAACACCTACAGCAGTGATGAAAGGCGAAATGTTAAAACAAAACTTTCAGTTTTTCATTTTTTGATACTCCAATTTATTTTTCCTTTTTTAAATTTTTCTAAATTAGTATATATTCTGTATCTAACCTTTAAACCCATCATTATACACCATTTTGCTAGTTATGGAATCTGGCAATATATTAGGCTTCCTTTCTAAAGAAGTTTTGGAGTACAGAAGGGTTCAACTATGGCAGGGGAGGAATACTGGTGTGGTGTGTTATTGAAAGGGGGCACGTGATTGGGAGGGAGTTCTCCACGGTGTGTACACAGGGTACATGAAAATGTTTGGGTATTTTCATAGTGGTTTCAGTTAAAAATGACAACTGAGGGAGTGCTGAGTTCCAATCCAGGGGAGCTCTATCACATTCCCAAATGAACAGCAACAATACCCCAAGTGCAATGTCAAAAACCAATAAAGATGGGCAGCCCAGCAATGAGCCCTTGATACTGATGGCTACGATTATGAGTTTGTGTGCCTGAAATATGAACTAGGCGTAGAGCTGCAAGGTGCTGAAGAGTTACCTCCTGAGGACCTCCATGTTGCTCAAATGTGGTCACTAAGCCAAACTTAGCATGTAAATGCATTACCTTCCCCCCAGCATGGAACATGACTTCTGGGGATGAACCTCCCTGGTTCCAAGGCATTACTACCAAGCACCATTTGATGATGTAATTAGAAAAAGACCTTGAATAAAAGAGCCAACTCAGACCAGCAGAATATCTCAGCCTACATGTAATATCAAGTGTTTAAAACTGCTTTTTGTCTTGGACAAAAGGGGGAAATGGAAAGGACAAATGAGTTTGTATGGCTATGATTCTCCAAAAACTGTTGGGGGGTCATCAGTGGAGTAACGTTCATGCACATCTCAGCAGGGTCCCAGAGAAAGCCAAAGTAGATAGAAACCCTGGTACTGGTTCTCCTGAGGGCTGCAGAGACCCTATGTTCATGGCAGATGGCTCTGCAGTTCAGTGCCATGTCAGTTGGCCCTGCTTTGAGTTTGCATTCCTGAGTGAGATGGAG
This sequence comes from Dasypus novemcinctus, assembly GCF_030445035.2. Classification (NCBI taxonomy): domain Eukaryota; kingdom Metazoa; phylum Chordata; class Mammalia; order Cingulata; family Dasypodidae; genus Dasypus; species Dasypus novemcinctus. The sequence continues at coordinate 37,197 of NW_026688216.1, forward strand.
TTAGACTCAGATGTGATCTTTCTACACATGCCTCTTCTGTTACTTTTACCAGACCTGTAGTTGGCTTTGGGTTTCAGGTATACTCAGGAGGCCTGAATCTCTGGACTGTCCATGTGACAGCCAGGCCCTGAGCCTCAGCAGGCTTGCAACTCCTACCCTCTGGTTTATTGCTTTTATCCTGGTCAGCTAACAGGGAGGTGAAGAAGGTCAACCACCACACCAGGGAGCCAAGAGTGCCTACAACTGCAAGCAGGAGAATTGCATCCATCATCCATGTGGAATGTTAGTCCCTTCTTGATGTAGAGGTGGACTGGACAGAACCATCCCAGGGTCTACAGGATGGAGGAGTAGGATATAGATTAGAGTTGACTTACTGGTGTTCTGCTGGGGAACTATTGTGATTAGTAAGGGAAGAAATTGTAGTAGTGATGTGAAGAAAGTGGTCACCGTAGCTGCTGATGTTAGGGAGAAGGAAGAAAAGATATGATGTGGGTGCATTTTCAGGATTTGGAGTTGTCCTGGGTGATGATGCAGGACAGCTGCCGGACATTGTGTTTCCTGCCATGACCCACTGGGTGGACTGGAGAAGAGTGTAGATTACTATGTAGACCACTGTACATGCGGGACTGCAGTGTTCCTAAATGTATTCACCAGGTGCAGTGAATGTGCCATGATGATGCAAGAGGTTGTTTTTGTGGGAGGAGTGGGGTGAGGGTGGTGGGAGGTATAAAGGGGCCTGTTATTTTTTTAATGTAACATTTAAAAGAAAATAAAGAAAAAAACTTCTACATACATTAAGCATCTTTATTCTCAAAAATCCTCTTATCTCCTAATAACATATACAATTCCATGTGTTTATTATTTGTATTTAGTTTATATTAATGAGACCATGCAATATTTGTCCTTTTGTGTCTGGCTTACTTCACTTAGTATAATGTCTTCAAGACTCATCCATGTTATCACATATGTCCCAATTTCATTTCTTCTTACTGCAGCATAATATTCCTTTGTATAGATCACATTTGTTTATACATTCAATCATGAAGGGACACTTGAGTTGTTTCCATCTTTGGCAATTGTGAACAACTTCGTTATGAACATTGGTGTGCAGATGTCTGTTTATGGCCTAGTTTTTAGTTCATCTGGATATATTCCTTGTAGAGGAATTGCTGGATCATGTGACAGTTCTATATTTAGCTTCCTCAGGAACCTCCAAACTGTATTCCATGAAGGTTGCACCATTTTACACTCCCACCAACAGTGAAGGAGTGTTCCTGTTTCTCCACATCCTCTCCAGCACATATTGTTGTCTGTTTATTTTTTTTTAATAATGGCCGTTCTATGTGGTGTTAAATGATATCTTATTGTTGTTTTAATTTGCATTTCCCTAATAGCTAGTGATATGAAACATTTATTCATGTGCTTTTTGGCCATTTGTATTTCCTCTTTGGAGAAATGTCTATTTAAATCTTTGGTCCATTTTTAAATTTATTGCTTGCTTTTTTATTGTTGTGTTGTATGATCTCTTTATATAGCATGGAAATCAAACCCTTATCAGATAATTGGTTTCCAAATATTTTCTCCCATTGTCTTGATGCCTTTTCACATTCTTGATGAAGCCCTTTGAATCATAGAAATGTTTAAGTTTGAGGAGGTCCCATTTATCCATGTTTTCTTTTCTTGCTCGTGCTTTTGGTGTAAGGTTTATGAATCCTTCACCTACCGCCAGGTCTTGAAGATGTTTTCCTACATATTCCTCTAGAGGCTTTATTGTACTTCCTTTTATATTCAGGTCTTTGGTCGACTTTGAGTTTATTTTTGTATAATATGTGAGATAGGGGTCTTCTTTCTTTCTTTTGCCTATGGATATCCAGTTCTCCCAACAAAATTTTTTGAATAAGCTTTTCTTCCCCAACTGGGAGGGCTTGACAGGATTGTCAAAAATCACTTGGCCATAGATGTGAGTGTCTGTTTATGAACCATCAGTTTGGTTCCATTGGTCTATGTGTCTATGTTTATGACAATACCATGTTGTTTTTACCACTGTAGCTAATTATAAGATTTAAAGTCTGTAAGTGAGAGTCCTCCAACTTCACTTTTCCTTTTGAAAATGTTTTTGGCCTTTTGGGGACTCTTACACTTCCATATAGACTTGATAATTGTGTTTTCCATTTGCTAAAAAAAAAAAATACTGGTGGAATTTTTATTTGTATTGCATTGAATCTGTATATCAATTTGGGTAGAATTGACTTCTTAATGATATTTAGTCTTCCAATCCATGAGCAAGAAATGTTATTCCAATTATTTAGGTGTTTTAAATTCCTTTTTGCAATGCATTATAGTTTTCTGAATACAAGTGTTTTGCATCCTAGGTTAAGTTTATTCCTAACTATTTGATTCTTTTTGTTGCTATTGTACATGGAGTGTTTTTATTGACTTCCTCCTCAGATTGTGCATTTTTCATGTAAAGAAACACTACTGATTTTTGCTTATTGATCTTGAATACTGACACTCTACTGAAATAATTTATTAGCTCTACAGCTTTGTTGTAGATTTTTCAGGACTTTCTAGATATATAATCATCATCTGCGAATAGTGAAAATTTTAATTCTTCTTTTCCAATTTGCATGCCTTTTATTTCTTTTTCTTGTCTAATTGCTTTAGCTAGAAACTCTACCACTACATTGAAGAACAATGTGGTTAGTGAGCATCCTTGTCCTTTCCCTGATGTCAATCAGAAAGTTTTCAGTCTTTCACCATTGAATACAATGTTAGCTGTGGGTTTTTCTTATATGGCTTTTATCATGTTGAGAAGATTCCTTCAATTCCTATTTCTTTGTGTATTTTTCTCAAGAAAGGATACTGTATTGTGTCAGATGCCTTTTCTGTGTCAATTGATAAGATCATGTGATTTTTCTTCTTTGACTTATTAATGTGGTGTATTACGCTGATTGATTTTCTTGTGTTGAACCAGCCTTACATGCCTTGTATATAATCCACTTGATAAAGAAGAATAATTCTTTTAATGTGTTGTTCGATTTGATTAACAAGTATTTTATTGAGGATTTTTGCATCTATATTCATTAGAGAAATGGGCCTATAACTTTATTTTTTTGTAATAGCTTTATTTGGCTTTAGTGTTAGGGTGATATTGGTTTCATAGAATGAGTTTTGTAGCATTCCTTCTTGTTCGATTTTTTGGAAGAACTTGAGTCACATTGGTATTAAATCTTCTTTGAATGCTTGGTAGTACTCACCTGTGAAACTGTCTGGTCAAAGGCTTTTCATTTTGGGGAACTGTTAAATGACTGTTTCAATCTCTTTACTTGTGATTGGTTTGTTGAGTCTTCTATTTCTTTGAGCATCAGTGTAGGTTGTTTGTACATTCTTAGGAAGTTTTCTATTTTATCTACATTGTCTAGTTTTTTTAGCATAAAAGTAGCATAAAATTGTTTATATTCCCCCTAAAATGAACTACAAAAACCATACAGTCTGACTCATGCCTATCTATTCTCACTTCTCCCTCCTCATTGGATTCCAGAGCCTCTGTCTTCTTCAATGCACCTGTCAAACTTGGGGTCTATGCTCAGCTTGTCCCCATGCTTGTAATATCATTTTCTACATCTATGTCCCCTTTCCCTGCCTAGTCTCAATTCCTACTCCTCCTCAAGGTATCTTCTCTAATTTCCTTACCATGGAAGGGTTTTTCTTATTGCCATATCCAGATTAGGGCATCCCATTCTATTTTCTCATTGCATCCTGAATTGACCTTCAAAGGCCAATGCCAACAATTGAACTTTTCAGTTAGACTAATGAGGACAGTTTCTGGCTCTATGGTATTCAATTTTGTATCTTCATGGAATAAATACTTAAGGTGTATTAATGCAGACATGTTGAATGAATGAACATACACACACAAATGAAATGCACACATAGTATCACACTTTTATACATTCACAAAATTTATTCAATTAACATATTGATGTCTAGTGGGCACAAGGCGTTGTGCACAGGAAACATTTCCTCTGAAGCCTTAAAGAGTAAAACGCATAATGTCATTTCAATGTCAGGGTAAATTCAGGTCCAGTAATTCAGTACTAGTGACTATAAATTATACCAGGTTAAATGTGATTCAGAAGTAGAGTGATTAAAAATCTGATCCCATCTTCCACTTTAGTACTTCCAGTAAGCAAGTATATTCATTTTTAATGCATTCAGGTGAAAGAGGGGTACAAAAATTGTTTTAATATGATACCTAAAATGACTGGACAAGAGCTATACAATGGTCCATTCCACCATTCATACACCACATGGTTTTCACACCTGGTCCATGTTATTTCCTCAATAAACTACTTGTCTGTGCCTGCCATTGTTTCTGCAGTCTCTAGTAATGGAAAAATGCTGTGTTTCTTGGTACAGAAGTCAGTTAAAGTTTAGGTATCAGCTTGGTCTCCATGTCTTGACTGCGAGCACCTCTAGGGCTAGGGGCAACAGGGTATTCATCTGTGCACTGTTTGCACTGCAAACTATTCTGATGTTGGGGAATTATTGGTTTCTGAGTCCAAAAGCTGGAATCTCAGAAACCAAAGTTATGGACACCCAGTGTGCTACAGATGTGGCCCGATCAAAGCTTTGCTTATTATTCAATCAAGTAAAAGTGAAACCTCTGAATCAATTTAATCTAATATGCCCAGAGGAGCTGACCAGTTCACAAACAAAATCTAACATCTATTTTTGGAATTCATAATCAATATCAAACTGCTACAGAGTGTGTCCAGAAACAGAACTTATATGTAGGTATTTATTATCCTCAATATATAGCAATTCAAATATGTGGAAAAATAAGGAATATTCCCAAAATGTTGTTGGATCTTTAAAATAACCACAGACAGAAGAAAGGAGGGAAACCTTTATCATGCTTCCAGGATAATTAGGAAAAAAGGAAATTTATAAACAAAAAACTGAAAACCAAAGTGGAAGTCTTTTCAAATGTATTCCAAATATACAAAAGTAACTAGAATATGAGTATTCAATATTAGATTTAATGTAATGAAAAAGGACAAAAAAATGTAATTTAATGTTGAAAAGTTGGATGATGTGACTGTCATTCTCCTGACATTATTAGAGAAAAAATGTGATTCACTTCTTAATGTGAAGGTAAATGCAAGCATGGTGTTGATTTTCTTCAGGCATTCTATTTATTGCAGGACAATATTCAGTTACAACTTAAGAAGTCTTATTGTCCACAGAATATGTTCTATACCATAATCCATGGTGAGTGTTCCTATCTGGTCTTAATAAAATAATATAGCACCTAGGAGCAAAGATGTAGCCTAGTAATCCAGCACTGGAAGCCAAGCTGGAGAAGATTTCAATGGCTGCCATGACCTTCCCCTTGGTGCTGTGGTAGACAGAGAGGAAACTGACCCAAACCCTGCAGAACACCAGCAAAGGTGTCAGGCAGGTTCCTGGCCATGAAAGCTACATTGAAGCTGCAGAGGGCCAAGCAGCCCAGGTATCCCAGGACACAGTAGAAGGCAGTAGCTGAGCCCTTAAGACACTCAATGGTAATATAACCAGGCTCAGTGTGTGCATCTTTATCAATGAATGGGGGAGAGGTTCTGAACCAGATTCCACAGAGTATCATCTGGATTAGGGAGCAAATGGAAATAGCAAAGTTAGGTGGCCCTGATTCCAAACACTGCCTCATCCTTCTCCCTAGAGCAGGGACCTTGAATTCCAGAACCACAGTGATTGTTTTGGCCAAAACAGTGGGCACAGCCACTGCAAAAACAATTCTAAATGTGATTTGTCAGAGGATGCAGATGGCTGTGTTGGGATAAATGATGAAGAGCAAGGAGCATAGGAAACACAGGGTAAGGGAGACGAGCGGGATGTAGCTGAGGATCCATTTATTGGCCTTGACGGTGGGAGTGTCTTGGTGCTTCACAAAGACCCCAAGAATAACAGTAATGAGGAAAGAGAAGCAAAGAGCTGTGCAGACCAGAGTCAACCCCAATGGGTCTTTTGGAGGGAATGAGTTCTCTCATTGTTTGCATTCTGATGATCTGGACACTTCACACAGTGTTCTACATCTGGTGAGAAATGCAAAGTGTCATCAGCCCATGTTCAGTAATTCTCACTTATTCACTTGACCCAAAAGAATAACATTGGACAATTTCAGCCAAATTTGTCCAGCTTGTGATGATTTTAAATAACCCTGTGCTTTAATGTGCTTGTTGTTCCTTCCCTAAACTTTCTCTTAGACCTCTGGCTTTCTTTTAAACATTCAGTCCATCAATTTGATAACAGTGTAATTTATTTACTGTTGAGCTTCCATTCTTTTCTTGTCCACACATCATACTTTTTCTAGTGGATTTTCTGCTTGTTTCTGTAGATGGTCCCTGTATAATTTTGATGTAATTCACTATTGACTAGATCTATGTTAAATAATTTATTCCACTTGTGGCTTGACCATTCATTGCCAAACAGAAAATATCAGTATTAATGTAATTAACATTCATTAAACTTTTCCTTTAAGGTTGATGATATATGATGATACATGTCTTATTAAACAAATTTTCTCCTTTGAAAATGAAAACATTCTTCTCCTTTTTGTTTCTTTAAGGTTTTTATTTTTACATTTAGAATTACAATTTTCCTGATATTGATGAATCTGCATGTGACCAATTTGTTTCTAGATATGTCATTTGGTTCATTTTATTTCCTTTTTATCCTTATGTTGAAACAACATTATAGTGACTTAAAAAAAGAAACAGTTAGAATATACATTCCCATTTCACTCTTTGTTTTAAAGTTTGTCTTAGCAAAGCTTTTTGAAAATGATCTCATAGGAATGATTTAATAAGTTGTAATTGCCCCATAAAGTTGTGATTGTGATAACAATTGCATTGACTCAGTCAATCAACTTGGAGAATAATGATATCTTTACAATATTGAGTCCTTTCAATTATGAACATGGTTCATCCCTCCATTTATTTAGTTTTCTTTAAATTTTTCTTGATACCTTTATTATACAGAACTCTTTCCAAAATTTCCTAAATATTATTTTTAGGCATTTAATTCTTTCAAGATATTTTAAATATCATGTTTGGAAGTTTCATTTTATAAAGCCCTATGAGTTGCATATATAAGAAGCTTTTATATTACCCTTGTATTCAGACAACTAAACTGAGTTTATAAAATCTTCCAGATCTTCAACTTATGCAATAAACTCCTTTCCAAATTATGTCAGTTTTACTTTATCCTTTCAAATAATTATTCCTTCCAATCTTTTTCTTGCCAATATTGCTTTGGGAAGGATCTCCAGTGCATTGTTAGATGTGTTAATATTGAAAATTTTTGTTTTGTTATTGACCTCACAGGCATGAAATACTTCAATATGATGTGAAATTTGTGTTAGTTTTCAGGAAGTATCTTTTAAAGGATGAAGATGGTTCTTCTCAATTTTTATTTGATAAGTTATGCTTTTGTTGTTTGTTCTAAAATCACTGGTGGGTGTTGAATTTTATTAAGTATTTTCCTTCATTCACTGAGATGACAGTTTCTACTTTTCAGGGGGTACATATACTGAATTACCTTGCTTTGCCAAGATAAATCCTCTTTATAAAATATTGCTGGAATTAGACTGCAGATTATTTTTTTATGATATGTGAGCTTATGTTTAAAAAACCTAGAAACCTGTAAATTTCCTATTTTTAATGGCCTTATAAGATTTTGATACAAATGTTAAGCCGTAATCATAAATGGAGATATTTTCCCATTTTTTTCCTATTCCTTGGAAAAGTTTGAGTAAATAAGTATTATTTTTTCCTTGAAAGTTTAGTGGAATTCCCCAATAAGGCCATTGGTCAATATGAAAATTTATGAGAATGTTTTAATCTATAGATTCAATCACTGAAGAAGATATGAATCTTTTCAGATTTTTTATTTTGGGGGCCTATTTTTTGACAACTTTTATTTTTCTAGGAATAGGTGAATATCATTTATTTTTTTGTCTTTATTTTTTAATATTACATTAAAAAAATATGAGGTCCCCATACACCCCCCAACCCCCTCACCCCACTTCCCCCCCATAACAACAACCTCCTCCATCATCATGATACATTCATTGCATTTGGTGAATACATCTCTGAGCACCACTGCACCTCAAGGTCAATGGTCCACATCATAGCTCACACTCTCCCATATTCCACCCACTGGGCCATGGGGGGACATACAGTGTCTGGTAACTGTCCATGCAGCACCACCCAGGACAACCTCAAGTCCTGAAAATGCCCCCACATCTCATCTCTTCCTCCCATTCCCTACCCCCAGCAGCCACCATGGCCGCTTCCTCTACACCAATGCCACATTTTCTTCGATTACTAATCACAATAGTTCATGAATAGAATATCAGTAAGTCCACTCTAATCCATACTCTATTCGTCCATCCTGTGGACCTTGGAATGGTTGTGTCCACTCCACATCTATATCAACAGGAGAGGCTTGTGAACAAAGATCACATCTGAGTCCAGCTCCATCACACAGAAACACAAACTCCAAAGTAGGGGCAACTGACATGGCACTGAACTCCAAGTGCCATGACCATAGGACCTGTGGATCTCTGTAGCCCTCCAAAGAACCAATACCCGGGGTTGTATCTACTTTATCTGTCACTGGAACTCTGCTGAGGAATGCATAAGGGCAACCCCTTTGATAATCTCCTGGATCTTTTTGGAGACTCACAGCCATATAGACTAATTTGTCCTTTCCATTTCCCCCTTTGATTCAGGTCACACAGCATTTTTAACTCCTGGTATTATATGTAGATTGAGATATTTTGCTGGTGCGAGTTGACCTTTTATTCAAGGTCATTTTCTAGTTACATCATCAGCTGGTACTTGGTAGTAATCCCGCCATGCCAGGGAGGCTCATTCCTGGGAGTCATGTCCCAATCTGAGGGGGAGGCAACACATTTACATGCTGAGTTTGGCTTCAAGACTGGCCACAGTTGAGCAACACGAACGCTCTCAGGAGGTAACTCTTAGGCACCCTGCAGCTCTAGGCCTTATTCTTATTTCAGGTGCACAGTCTCACAAGCATAATCATTAGTATCAAGGGCTCATTGTTGGACCTTACTTATTTTTTGGTCTTTGCTATTGCACTTGGGGGATTGTTACTGTTCCTTTAGGGGCTGTGGTAGAGCTCCCCTGGCTAGGAACTCAGCACTCCCTCAGTTGTTTTTAATTGTATCCACTATGAAAATATCCAAACATTTTTATGTACCCTGGATATATGCCCTGTAGAACATCCTGCCAAACATGTGTCCCCTGTCAATAACATCCCACACCAGTATTCCTCCCCTGCTATTGATGAACCTCTCTGTGATCCAAAACATCATGAAAAGTGAAACCCAATATATTGCCAGGTTCCATTAATAGTAAAATGGAATTTAGTGATGAGTTTAAAGGTTAGATATAGAATACATATTAACTTGGAAAAATTAAGGTAAAAATAAATTGGGGTATCAAAAAATTTAAAAATGCAAAAGCTTTGTTTTGGATGTTTTACCTTCCAACCCTGCAATAAGTGTTGCCCTGTATGCAAATAGGCAAGGCAAGTACTTCCGTCTTTTCCTCAGTGTCTATGTCCTCTCTTTTTCTTTTATTTTCTCCTAACTATTGAGCTTCTCTTCACAAGAGCCCTAGATCACAGTAATTCATACATACATTATATACAGTACTCCCACACATCCACCATAAAACCTTTTCCCTTCCACAGTGATATTCTAATAACTTATTCATATCATATTTACTGAAACTGATGTACAGACTCTGAGACAATAGCTTTCAAACAAGGTGACATCTGTGCTTACATCGTGGTCCATACTTCAGGATACACAGGTTTCTAAATTTTTAGTTATCCTATGTTTTACATTATGGTTTACATTATTAGTCTGTCCCCTATATGTTTATGGTGTAATATTACATGTTTTATATCCATCCTTGTGTACTCTCGTGAAACTCCTCTCTTATCCCTACATTTACCTTGGTTCTATCCATTCAACATCCATTTTCCCCTCCCCTTGTGGCCCAAAGTGACAGTCAACCTCCATTTCCCAAGGAGCCACGTACAGAGATACTTGCAACAGTGTTCAGGGCCTGACTTGCTCAGCTGCCCTAATGCCCTGGGAGCCACCCTTTCTCTCAAGAGATACAGTTCCCTCTATTTGATGGCATTAGTCCTCCCCAGGATGTGGGTCCACCCCCACTCTCACTACTTGGGTCTCTACCCAATGGTGCAAACCACCCTGGCAAAATGAGCATTCAGACATTCCCCAGGAGTCCATCCCGCATCAGACCATCCCCTCCGAGCATCCTAAACAGGTAACACTCCTGATTATATTTTGATACGATTTTCTCAGTATTTTACTCTTAACCAACACCTGACTCTCTCCTATGTTCATATGTTGCCCTTCCCTCCTCCCAATTTTTGGGCAATATTACCCATCCACCCATCCCTAGCCCCCCTCAAATCTTCAAAGCCCCACCCAAAGGCAACCCCTTGCCCCCATTTTATCTCTTCTTTGTGCTCATACTTACCATCAGCTCATCATAGATTTCACACCTGCAGACGTCGGCTCACATCCTTCCTCCACCCCCCGATTTCCTGTAAGCCTATCTTCCAGTCTCTAGCTCTTTCAGGCAGCTTGCTTATTTCATATCATTGAGGTCATGTAGTATTTGTCCTTCAATGCCTGGGTTGCTTCACTCAACATAAGGTTCTCAAGATTCATCCATGTTATCACGTGTGTTTGTAGTGTATTTCTTCTTACAGCTGCGTAGTATTCCATTGTATGTATATACCTCATTTTATTGATCCACTCGTCTGTTGATGGGCATTTGGGTTGATTCCAACTTTTGGCGATAGTGAACAATACTGCTATGAACATTGGTGTGCATATATCGGTTTGTGTCCTTGTTTTCAGTTCTGCTGGGTATATACCCAGGAGTGGTTTTGCTGGGTCATATGGCAAATCTATGGTTAGTTTTTTGTGAAACCACCAAACTATCATCCAGAATGGCTGGATCCTTCTGCATTCCCACCAGCAGTGGATGAGTGTTCCCCTTTCTTCACATCCTCTCCAGCATTTGTAGTCTTCTGTTTTTTTCATAGCTGCCAATCTTATGGGATTAAGATGGTATCTCATTGTAATTTTGATTTGCATTTCCCTGATAGCTAGAGATTTGGAGCATTTTTTCATGTGCTTTCTAGCCATTTGTATTTCTTCTATGGAAAAGTTCTGTTTAAATCTTTTTCCCATTTCTTAACGGGTTGTTTATCTTTCTATTTTCAAGATATATGAGTTCTTTATATATGCAAGTTATAAGTCTCTTATCAGATATATGGTTACCAAATATTTTCTCCCATTGTGTGGGTTCCCTTTTTACTTTCTTGACAAACTCCTTTGAGGTGCAGAAGGCTTTAATTTTGAGGAAGTCCCATTTATCTATTAGTTCTTTTGCTGCTCGTACTTTTGGTGTGATATTCATGAAGCCATTTTCTATTACAAGGTCCTTTAGATGTTTCCCTACACTGCTTTCCAAGGTCTTTATGGTCTTGGCTCTTATATTTAGGTCTTTGATCCATCTTGAGTTGATCTTTGTATAAGGTGTGAGATGGTAATCCTCTTTCATTCTTCTACATCTGGAGATCCAGTTCTCCAGGCACCATTTGTTGAATAGGCCATTCTCTCCCAGTTGAGAGGGTTTGGTGGCTTTATCACATATTATATGGCTATATATATGAGGTTCTATATCAGAACTTTCAATTCGATTCCATTGGTCTGTGTGTCTCTCCTTATGCCAATACCATGCTGTTTTCACTACTGTTGCTTTGTAGTATGTTTTGAAGTCAGGTAGTGTGATTCCTCCAATTTCGTTTTTCATTTTCAATATGTCCTTGGCTATTTGGGCCTCTTTCCTTTCTAAATAAATTTCATAGTTAGTTTTTCTAGTTCCTTAAAGAAGGCTGTGTTGGTTTTTATTGGCATTGCATTGAATGTGTAGATCAGTTTTGGTAGAATAGACATCTTAGTAATATTTAGTCTTCCTATCCATGAACAGGGAATATTCTTCCATTTATTTAGGTCTTCTTTGATTTCCTTGAACAGTCTTGTATAGTTCTCAGTGTATAAGTTTTTTACATCTTTAGTTAAATTTATTCCTAAATATTTTATTTTTTTTCTTACTATTGTAAATGGTATTTGTTTCCTGATTTCCTCCTGATCTTGCTCATTATTGGTGTACAAAAATGCTACTGATTTTTGCACATTGAACTTATAACCTGTGATTTTACTAAACTCATTTATGAGTCCTGGAAGCTTTGTTGTAGATCTCTCAGGGTTTTCTATGTATAGGATCATGTCATCTTCAAATAATGAAATTTTGACTTCTTCCTTTCCAATTTGAATACCTTTTATATCTGGTTCTTGCCTCAGTGTTTCAGCAAGTACTTCTAAGACAATGTTAAATAGAAGGGGAGACGATGGGCATCCTTGTCTTGTTCCTGACTTTACAGAGAAGGAATTTATGATTTCTCCATTGTAAACGATGTTGGCTGTGGGTTTTTCATATATACTCTTTATCATGTTCAAAAAATTTCCTTGTATTCCGATCTTTTGGAGGATATTTATCAAGAAAGTGTGCTGTATTTTGTCAAATGGTTTTTCTGCATCTATAGTTATAATAATGTGATTTTTTTCCTTCAATCTATTTATATGCTGTATTACATTGATTGATTTTCTTATGTTGAACCATCCTTGCATACCTGGAATGAATCTCACTTGGTCATGGTGTATAATTCGTTTAATGTGTTGTTGAATACAATTAGCAAGTATTTTGTTAAGTATTTTTGCGTCTAGGTTCATTAGAGAAATTGGTCTGTCATTTTCTTTTCTTGTGGTGTATTTGTTTGGCTTTGGTACTAGGGTAATGTTGGCATCATAGAAGGAGTTCAGCAATGTTCCTTCTGTTTCAATTTTTTGGAATAGTTTCAGTAGGATTGGTGTTTGTTCTTTCTGGAATGTTTTGTAGAATTCACCTGTGAAGTCGTGTTGCCCTGGGCTCTTCTTAGTTGGGAGGTTTTTAATGACTGATTCTATCTCTTTACTAGTGATTGGTTTGTTGAGATCATCAATTTCTTCTTTTGTCAATATGGGCTGCTTATGTGTTTCTAGGAATTTGTCCATTTCCTCTGAATTCTCATTTTTGTTGGAATATAGTTTTTTCAAAGTATCCTCTTATCATAGTCTTTATTTCTGTGGGGTCAGTGGTAATATCGCCTTTCTCATTTCTTATTTTGTGTATTTGCATCTTTTTTCTTTTTTTAATTTTAGTCTCACTAAAGGTTTGTCAATTTTATTGATCTTCTCAAAAAAACAGCTCTTGGTCTTGTTGATCTTTTCAAGTACTTTCTTATTTTTTATTTTGTTTAGTTCTGCTCTTATCTTTGTTATTTCCTTCCTTCTTCTTCCTATTAGATTACTTTGTTGTTGTTTTTCTAATTCCTCCAAATGTGTGGTTAGTTCTTAAATTTTTGCTCTTTCTTCTTTTTGATATATGAATTTATGGCTATCAATTTCCCTCTCAGTACTGCTTTTGCTGCATCCCATACATTTTTGTATGTTGTGTTATCATTATCATTTGTTTCAAGGTAGTCTTTGATTTCTTTTGAGATTTCTTCTTTGACCCACTGCTTTTCTAAGAGTGTGCTGTTTAATTTCCAAATCATGGTCTGAAATCTGGGCCTCTGACCCTTGCAAATTTCCAGCTTCACTCCACTGTGGTCAGAGATATTTTTTTGTATGATTTCGATCTTTCTGAATTCATTAAGCCTTTCTTTGTGGCCTAGCATATGGTCTATCCTGGAGAATGATCCATGTGCACTTGAGAAAAATGTATATCCTGCTGTGTTTGGGTGTAATGATCTATATATGTCTATTAGATCCAGCTCCTCTAATATACTGTTCAAATGTTTTGTTTCTTTAGTGATTCTCTTTTGAGATGTTCTGTCCAGAGTTGATAGTGGTGTATTAAAATCCCCCACTATAATTGTAGATGCATCTATTCTTTCACTTAGTTTTTCCAGCATTTGCCTCACGTATTTAGAGGCCCCATTGTTAGGAGCATAAATATTTATGATTGTTTGATCTTCTTGACAGATTTTCCCTTTACTAAAATGTAGTATCCTTCTTTGTCTCTCAACATTGTTTTGCATTTAAAGTCTATTTTGTCTAATATTAATATAGCTACTCCTGCAATTTTTTGATTATTGTTTGCTTGTAAGATTATTTTCCAACCATTCACTTTCAACCTCCATGAGTCTCTGGGTCTAAGATGTGTCTCTTGTAGACAGCATATAGATAGGTCATATTTCCTTACCCAATGTCCCAGTCTGAATCTTTTGATAGGTGAGTTAAGTTCATTGACATTCAGTGTTATCACTTTCAAGGAATTATTTGTGTTAGCCATATTTTGATTGGAGTTGTGTTTGTCATATTTTGTGTGCTTTTTTTCCCTTGTCTTTTTGTCTTTTTTGTTGCTCTTACACTCTCCTCGAACTCTCCCTGTCCTGTTTTTTCCTTTCTTCCTGCAGAATTCTCTTTAGAATTTCTTAAAGGGGAGGTTTCTTGTTGTTCTAGATATGTGCATGTACACGTCTTAGTATATACACATATATTTCCTTACACTCTCTGCAGAGAGGCCCTCAAGGCTGCAGTAACAATGAGCAGAGATAATGCCCAGACTTTAGGTTTTAAAACCATTCTCCAATAAATGCCTTCTTAGAGAAATTGCTCTTTCTAGGAAAGAAATACGCAAGAAGGATCTGGAATATTTTGTAGTACCAAAAAGTAAATAGATGTAAAATAAACCCGTCAATGATAGGGTTATAGTAAAGAGCAATAGGATGCACTGCAAAGAGCTACCATGGCTAAAAAGTAGAACAAATTGAAAATCAACAACAAAAGTAGTATCGTATCACACCCCAAAGTTTGAAATAAATGTCAGGAGTCAATCCTGTCAGAATTGAGCCAACTTCCCTCTAGAGTCTGTAGGACTTGGGTGGTCTTTGCCATGTTTACTACCTTTTGTCTCCCAGCTCTGAAACCTTCAACTAAGGCCCTATGGAAAGTTTCTAAACAGTTGGGCCTGGTCATGTCATTGGGATCCCATTGGGGGTCCTTGTCTGGGAACTGAGTGTGGGCATATTGATCCCTGTCCAGGCTTCCACCAGATGGGTGCTCTTTAAGCCAGGTGAAAGCTCCTTTTGTGACTCACATTCTCTCCTTGAAGTTGAGTAAGGTCATAAGGAGCTGCTTACAGTCAGTCAGCCCAGGTGGGTTTGCAGGTTTGAATGATAGACTGGAAGAGGTTCATCATGACCTGAGGCTTCTCCAGGTATGTGGGGTGTGACTTTTCCAGATAAAGAGATCAGTAGTAGTGAAGTGTCCTCCTTGTATATGGTCATGAGCATCATAATAAATTGGAGCCCAGGCTTCAGAGAGAGGTAGCTGCAGGGTGGCCCTTCTCCCTGCTCCACCTGTCCCTGGGGCTCCTTGTGGTCTGAGTTGCTATCTTTCAGGGACTCCTCCTGAGTGATGGCCAGCACTATGCTGCCAGTGGTCAAGATTGGTGGAGACAGCCATTGCAGAGGTGCAGAGGCTGCACTGTTTGGAGAAAGCGGCTGTGGGAGTGGCTGCGGGAGTGGCTGGGCCATGTTGCTTGGAGAAATTGCCAGCAGAACCTGCTGTGGGAGCGGCTGCTGCAGCAGCTGCGCTGTGTTGCTTGGAGAAAGCAGATGCGAAACCGGCTGTGGAAACAGCTGCAGGAGCAGCTGGCTCCTGTTTCTTGGAGAAAGCGGCCCTGGAACTGAACCGGCTGTGGAAAGGACTGTGGGGGTGGCTGCAGGAGCAGCTGGGCTGTGTTGCTTGGAGAAAGCAGCTGCAGAATCGGCTGTGGGAATGGCTGTGGAAGCGGCTGCAGGAACGGCTGCGAGGTAGCGCTGCTCAGGGTTCAGGAAGGATGGCAGTGGAGACAGCTGTCAGGGTAGCGAGGTCATACTGCTCAGGGAGGATGGCAGTGGAGATGACAGTTGGGGCAGCGAGGTTGCATTGCTTGGGAAAATTGGCTCATCCCCATCCTCGGCACTGGCACTGTAGGAACAATCTCATAAGTTGGTGGCCGCTCTAGAATGGGTGGGTTGTCACTAGATTTGGGGCTTACTTTCTCTGGACCCTTTGCAGGGCACCTGTTTGGCCTGGTTCCTCAGACAGCACCTGTGGGCTTTTGTATCAGGCAAATCCTGGCTTCCTTACTCACCCTTAACTAGGGCGGACTTTGACTTGCAGTGTCCTGCCAGGCATCAATGTAGGGGAACTGGCCAGGGCACTCTGGTTTTCTCGTTAACATCTCATGGACTTTACAGATGATCCGGGGTCAAAGGTGCCCTCCTGGGGCCAGCCCATGCCAAAAGCCAGCCATTGTAGTTCACAAAGCATTCTAACATTTCCTGGTTAGAACTTTATGCCACATCTTCGTGGAAAACTCAGGGAAAGTTTTACTGCATATAACTTAATGGGGTCCTACTTTCTGTGCTTCCCATGTTTCCTCTGTGTGTTGACACTGCACAACACTCACTCAGCCTTTTGTTTCAACCATGTCCAGCTGTGTCCTTTGTGGGAACACAAGGCGCCTCTTAGCCTAAGCAAGTCAGTATAAGCTCATAAGCTCGGGACTCGGAATAGGGTTTTTTTTCAGGGAGGTGCCCCAGACTGCCCTTGACCAGAGCGGTTACCACAGAACTGTGAATCTTTTCATGTGCTTTTTGGCCATTTGTATTTCTTCCTTAGAGATATATACAAAGAATACTCAAAACTCAACCATATATATTCTCCTGTTTCTATCATTGATGGAGAATTAAAAATGAAACATAACACATGAATCTATTTTCCTGGTTAATCATAAGCATGTCTAACCTAGTACAGGTCATGATTAAATGTCTCATTGTGTGTTTGCAGCAGGCTATGTTCTGAATGTCACAGTTACTTTCAATGGGGAGAAAAATGAAGGAAGGAAGCTTCTTCTCTGACCATTAGAAAAAACCTCAACCATAAGAATACAAACATTCTAATTTTAGAAATAGCTAAGTGATCCTAATAGTACCTTTTAAAAAAATACATAGGTAGGAAAAAATATATGAAAAAAAGTTCTACATATTAGCCATGAGGGAAATGCAAATTAGAACCTCGTAGGACAACACTACCACTAGTTTGAAAAAAATGAGAATATCAAATAGTGGCATGAATGCAGAACAACAGGAACTCATATGTTTTACTCATATGAATACCAAACAAAACAAAACGGCCACTTTGGAATATAATATCAGTTTTTTCTAAAGTAAATCATACACTTAACAAATATTCCTTTAGTCCCACTTGTAAATATTTACTCAAGAGAATGGAAAATATTTCCACATACAATTTGTACACAAATCTTTAAGCAGCTGTTTTCTTGGTCACAAGAACTCAAAAAAATAAAAATAAAAATGATCATGAATAGGGTGAAAAATAGAGGAATGAGGAGAAAGGG
The DNA here is from genome assembly GCF_030445035.2 of Dasypus novemcinctus. Classification (NCBI taxonomy): domain Eukaryota; kingdom Metazoa; phylum Chordata; class Mammalia; order Cingulata; family Dasypodidae; genus Dasypus; species Dasypus novemcinctus. The sequence continues at coordinate 54,848 of NW_026688216.1, forward strand.
CAGCCTGGTAAGTGTAACTGGGGGTGTGAGTGGCCCCTCTCATCCCAGAAAAAAAAGAGACAGAGGTAATTGACTCCTAACACTAAAGACTCTGAGGCCCTCCTCTATTTACATACAAAAGGAGAGAGACAGTTCTCTGCAGAGCTGGCTGATAGACAAGGCAGATTCCCACCAATAATTCATAAGGCCACGTTTTTACATAAAAAGATGGAGATGATGCTATGGACAGAACTTTTCTTTGAGCCTTGTGATAGAATTTACCCTGAGTATATCTCCAGCCTTGGGGAGGCCCCTTTGACACAGTCATGGAACATTTTTTGTGAGGAAATCCCTCTGCCCATGTTACCAGGCAGCCTGGATCAACCAAGGCTCCTACTGCAAGCAAGCCTTGGGCCAGGTGAGCTATCAGCAGGTGGGAGGGTCACACATCAGTCACAGATCAAACCCAGGCACCCACTCTACATGGTTCCACACACCCCTTTACAGAAGTGTCCCTGCCTCCTCCTCCTGTATAAAAAGCCCAGTCCCCTGCCCCTTGAGGAACTGTGAATATTGAAACAATTCTTATCCAAGAGCAGTGACTAGTAGTCACTTCTATTGGTATTACTTCTTGTAGTATTGTTATTGATGTCTTAACACCTTGCCTGGAATAAACAGAATCCCTGACAATTGCATACATAAGATCACAGATGGTTCCCATTTGCCCTTCCCCAAGATCTGGGGATCAGTGGTCTCTGTGTTCTCAGGTCAAGGGTGGCATCAGCTCCATATAGTGGCCACTGGCTGGCCATCCTATGGTCTTCCCCTACCAACCTCCTTCCACAGGTCTCCCCAGGATTTTCTCAGCCAAAACCAGATCCCAAAGCAGAGATATATGAAGGGCAATCCCAGGATAAAGGTCTCATCCCCAAATGGGTCACCACTATGGGGACTTTGCCTAAAACACTTGTTGAATTTCAGCTTAAGAATTAACTTACCTTTAGAGACCAGTCCTCACACTGTTATTCCACAGGAAGCTTCTGAGCTTAGATGGAAGGATGTCACCTGTCACAGGAATTTAGTGCAGGTTGCCAAATGTGGCATTAATGAAGTTCTTTTAGTTATCTGAGAATAATTTCCTATAGATGGCTTCAGGCTTGGTTGATCGTTTAAGATGCAACTCTAAGGAAGCAGCTGTGGCTCAAGCAATTGAGCTCCCATTTACCATATGTAGGACTCAGGTTCAATTCCTGGAACCTCCTGTTAAAAAATAAAGGTATCCCAGACCTGTGCAGTGAGGTGCAGCCCCTGACCCCACATGCAAAATGAAGCACCAAAAAGAGGATGGTGCAACCAGATAGAAAAAAAAGATACAATCCCTTACCTTTGCTCCCAAACCCATAGCAGATTTCAATCACTTCTTTCAAATGCAGACATTCTGAAAGCTAGAAGCATCAGTGTAAATGGAGTATGGGATACAGCCACAGGCTTCTTTCAACTACTCCCCCCCCCCCACCCAGGTCGCAGGTTGAAAATTAGAGGGCCTCTGGGAAACCCCCAGTCTGGGGCAAATCCCATTCCTCACTTTTCCTAGCCCTCTTAGAGAATCACTGGCATGGAGGCAGACATTTAGCTTCTACCCAGATGAACTTTCTAGATCTCTGTGGACATTTCCTAAAAGGACACAGCAGAGAGTTGATGGGCATAAGAGAGGGAGGGCTCTGAGAGGGTGGGGACTCCATGGAGGGAGCCAAGCACCTGGGGGGAGGAGGGTGATGTGAAGTGGTGCCCCAGTGTAACATCACATATGTGTGATCAAGATGTCCCCGGTGCTACAATCGGAGCCTGGGTGTGACAGCTGGAGCTGGGATAAAATATGGAGAGAAGAGTCTGGGTGAAGGGAGGATGCTCTCTGGCACCTGTTCCTCCTTCTTGACTCCCCATGACATGTTTCCCACTTGGGACATACTCCTGTCCAAATCTGGGGCCAGGATCCAGGTATCTGCACCCCTTCCACAGCTTCCCTGTCTACCCTTGGGGCAGCTAAAGAAAAAGCAGTGGAACACCAGGTGAAGCCCCTTTTTGGGTCAGAAAGGAAATTCCACAATTCACATGCTCAGGGAACACAGGAAGCACATTAACAGGATGTGCAACTGTGGGGAATTTAAATGGAGGATTTTGTCGTTGACCCAGAAGACATAACCACCAGATGGCAGTGACAATCTATTCATCGGACATGGTGTTGACTGTTTTGTAGGATGGACCCCTACAGAAAAGCTTCCAAAGGCCACAGGTGGGAAGGAGTCCGCTGAAGGGGAAGCAGGGCAAGGAGTGCCAAGGCAGCTTGGGAACATATAAACATCCCTGCTTACCTACAAATTGAGAGCCTATGTTGAGCTAGTTTCCTGGGGTATGCAAAGCCAGTTAATGCTAAATGGCTAAAAAATGTTTATTGGGCTAATTTAAAGACAATTGCAAGTGTAATTATTTGAGTTTAGCTGTGCCTCAAAGATCTCAAAATAAATTTATTTCTTCACAGGTATTTTCTCAAGAGGATTTTCTGCAAAAGTGACAGCTAGGCAAGCCAGTCATGAGAGTTTTAAAGCTACTATATCTGAAATGACTCATCAGCATTCCCAACACTGCTAAGCCCCTCCCACAAATGATTTGTCCCTGACCCTGTGCTGAGGGCTTTCAATGTGGAGGGATTCCTAGGGAAGCCTCCTCCTAGGGATGCATCCCCAAGGGGTGCTGCACAGGATGACAATCATCATAAAGTTAAACACACCATTTGGAAGGTCTTTCATTTCTTGGTAGTGTAAGGGTAAGGCCACATTGGGAAAATAGGAATAGAACTACTTTAGGAAATGGGAATTGCATGTGCCTTCACATAAATAAATAACTTAGGCTGTCTCCAAGGAGAGTGTCAGTAAATAACTTAGGGCTGTCCCCAAGAAAAGGGCCAAAAAATAACATGGGACTGATCACAAGAAAGGGCTTTTAAAAAAGAAAAAAATAGATACACTATCTTCAGCTAACCACAGTGTTCTGCTTCTGTGCCTGCTTGCTTGCTAGTAACTCTCCCCCTCCCCATCCTCAAAGGCTATAAAAACACCTCTTCCCTTAACTCAGGGCTGCTGTCTCCTCCGCATAGGATGAGACAGTCACTGCACAGCTAATGAAGCTCTCAATTGGAACTTTATTCAAAGTCTGAGTCTGGTTAATATCACTAATCCATAACAGTAGATAGATGTTTGTTTATTAAGAGACAATTCTAGGCCAAGTAATGCCATTTATAATGGCTTCCTGATCCTTTTTTTAATGTCAACTGACTTTCTTAAAGTAAACTCCCATGGGGACTCCTAAATCAAGGCAAAGTCCCACCTGGGTCTCTTATGACCACTTTCTGTCCTGGTCTACAGACCACAACCCTGTTTCCTACTTCACGCAGTTGCCTAAATAAGACTGACTATAGGCCCTGGGGCCAGTAAGGCCAAACTAACTGTGGCTATATTTACCTACAGACACATTCACACCAATATTAATTTTTACCTATTTATATTTGTCTATGCATATTAACTTAAAAGTACACAATATACCTTCTCTATCACTCTGTTTACAGGTGCTTTAACACAATTGTACATGATTTTTTTTTGCATGGAAACATGACAATTTAAGACAACTCCTTTCCCCCTCCTTGTCCTTTTTATATAGTCCCTAACCCTCCCATTCCTCCATAAGCTCAGGACAAATGCTGTTTTTGGTCAGCAGAATCCTGCTCATTCTCTGTCTTTCCCCACCAGCCATCCCCTGAGTGTTCACCTTCTCTGAGTCCTGTTCCTCCTGGGCCCGAGACCCACAGATACACAGCCCCCCTTTCACAGCTCTGATCCTGTGGGCAGAAGATGCAGATTAATGCCACGTGGTGGTCCAGGGTCATGGCGGGCCTAGGCATCCCTGTTAGTCCTGATGATGATTTCAAAGTAGAAATCTTAACTACTTACAGCTGCTTTTAATTCTTGGAATGTATTTTATTTAAAGGATTTCTATGAACAGGAGAGCCAGTTAGGAGAGTTTCGTATATAAATGAAATAACAAACTGGTGTTATATTATTTATGGAAAAATAAAACAATAGAGGAATTTCTGTGACTGGATCTGTCAGGTAAGGGGCTTTGAATTTTTGTGATGTGGTGGGATTTTTTGATGGTCCCAGGGCCAGAGATTGAACCTGGGACATTTTAAGTGAGAAATCATCACTTATCCCCTGAGGTTTTTTTTTCATTTGTTTCCTTGGTGTTTCTTTTTTGTTGTGTTTTTCAGAAGGCACCAGGAACCAAACCCAGGATCTCCCATGTCAGAGACAGGCACTCAATACATGAACCACAGTCACTCTCCTGAACTGTTTTTACTTAACAATAACTCCCTGATTCTTTTAATTGTTCATAGTAATTGGGAGAATAATAAAAGAATAATAAATCCCTTACTCTGTTAATGTCTTATTTATGCCCAGTCATTTTAGGATTTCAGTTAGGGGTCAAGAGTCAAAACAGCTTTGAAATAATTTTTAAACAAAAAAATATCTGTGATTAAAATATTAGTTTCCTTTTCATAATAACCATTCCCAAAGATGATCATGAATTTAATTCTAGACATAGTTTGCTTATGCTGGCTTACTCAAGGATAAATAAGGTAAAAGATAGTGAATCAACAAAAGCTCCCTCAGGCTCTATACCAATTCTACAACTGACATATGAGTCCTAGGCCCTCATTTAGGGATGGTGACACTGAGGCCATGTGAAGGAAAGGGACAGACCAAGACCCATAAATGTGAAGAGGCAAGGGAGAACCAGGGTCAGCACTGTGCTCTTTCACATTCAGGACCCCCATTCGGGCTGACCTATGGTGTTTTGTCTGTGGGGAATGGGGTGGGTTCCCTCTCTCTGAAGCTATGTGTGATAGTCTGAAGATGTTGCCTGCAGACCAAGGTGGGGTGCAGAGAGGAATGGGGTGACCCTGAATTTCTGAGGTCCAGACCTCAACATGTTTTCTTTACCCTTAAACATGGCTACTGCTTACTGTGGTCTCATCAGCCCTGGCCCCACTGCTCAATGTCTGGTGGCCTTGGTCAGACCCAAGGGAGGAGAAGCAGATTTCCTGTTTGCTATGCAACCAGAAAATGACTCAAATTCAGAGGGCAAGTGCTGGGGGTCTTGAATGAGAAGAGCCACTTCTCTTCTGGGCTGAGGGTTCTGGCTCCAGACAAAAATGAGGGAATCCCAGTAGAAAGCTGTGCCCTAGAGAGTTAGTTGGTATGTGGGGGGAAAGGGTAGATATCATTCCCAGGTTTCTGCTTTTAAAATAGTTGAATAAACTGAGAAAATTGATTCACTTGTGAAAAGTACTTGAAATCATTATGTAAACTGTGATATGATAAAATTCTTTAAGCAACTGCAATTCATTCACCAACAAGATAACAAATCCTATCAAATAGCAGTGACATGTCCTTCACCCTGTCTAACTGCTGGGTTTGGCATTCCTGCCCAAAGTTCCTTTCACACAGACCCATCCCTTCCTTCACCAGCACTCTTCCCAACTTCTCTTCCTTCCTATATTAACTTCTTTTCTTCTGAAATTAACAAAAACTTTGTATAAAAAATTCAATCAAGAAAAAAAAAATGGAGAGAGGCAAGATGGTGACAGATTAAGTACACCTACATCATCTCTCCTAAGTAAAACAACTGAGTTCAGCAAAATCCTTCCTGACTGAGCTGTTTTGGGAACCCAAAAAGGAGGAGGCTTAAGGACATCCATCTGCAGAGAGCATAACAAAAAGCGTGATTGTGCAAGGTCAAACCATGAGTTTCTGATGCTTCATGCAGGAGCTATTGGACAACTGAGCCCCTCCCTCAGGGCAGGAGCCACAGCATTCCCTGACCCTTGCCAGTCAGTCATCTAAAAGAGACAAATTCTGAGAGTGGGAGGGTTCTGGTGAAAGGTGGAGAGGGATCCCCTGAGTGTGGGTTCTATGGTCTGGATCCCCTTTTTTTAGCTTTCAGAAGCATACCAGCTGGCCTCTGGAGAAACCAGGAAGATGGGAGAGGTAAATCTGCTGAGGCCGTCTGATTTACCTAGCGTCCCTGGGATAGGGAAAATTGGTCTGGGAGAAGGTGGAGCCAGGCAATTAACTAGTCCTGTGCAACTCCTCTAAGGGAGGGGGACAGTAGGAAGTGCTTAATAAGCTTCCAAGGGCATATTTAGGGTTCCCAGCAAGGTGTGGGTGCTCTCTTTCAAAGAGACTGAGAGTCTTTTCGATGCTGCCAGCTTGTTTCTTGATTGGTGTGATTCCACTTTCTTGATTTTCTCATTTCTGTGTGTACATATTTTGGCAATCAATGCTGTCTCATTTCCCTCCTGCATCTTTCTAACTTCCACCTTCTGTTGTTGTCCTTACATTCCAATTACCTTTGTTTAGTCCCCAATTTTCCTGACTTTTTAATTCTAACCGTTCTGTTTTCTATTCTTTATTACCTTTCTATTTTTATCCTTTCTTTTCTGTTTCCCTCTCTCTTCATCACACTGACCTGTTAATTCACACTATATTCATTTTGATATTCAGTTTCCCATTTCCTTGTAGGTGCACCACTTTTTTATTCCTGGATTTCTACACAGTTACATTAGTTTAATATTCAATCTCTTAGGTCTTATATGATTCTTCTGCTAACATTTACTATCAATATTACTATTAAATCTTTTTTTTAACTTCTTTTGCTTCCCCTGGATGTAAACATTTTCATTCAAGGGAACTTAGACAACAACAAGAAAATAGAATAAGAAGAACAAAGTGTAAAATAGAAAACTTAATACACCCACAAAAACAGCAACTAAATAAAACCTGAGACTACATGGAGGACATAACCAACTGACGAAACCCATCAAGATAAAATGATGAGCAGAGAGCCACAAAAAATTACAAAACATACCAATAATCAGGAAGACATGGCCCACACCAATGAAAAAAACTTAAAACCAGAAAGAGAAGCAGAACTTTGAACAACTAAACAAAGATGTCCAAACTAATATCATGGCTCATTATAATGAAGTGAAAGAAGAGATTAAGGATATTAAGAAAACACTTGCAGAGCCTACTAAAGAAATTGTAAACATATGGAAAAAGATAACAGAATTGTTGGTAATGAATGGCACAATCCAAGAAATAAAAAATAAATTAAAAAAAAAAACACTCTAAGCAAATAACACCAGAATTGAATAGGCAGAGGAAAGAATCATTGAGGTGGAAAACATTAAATCTGAAATCAAAGAAAGAGTAGAATTATTAGATAAGAATTTAGAAGAAATCCAATAGAGACTTAGGAGTCTGAATGACAACACAAAATGCACAAATATCCCAGAAGGAGAATATAAGGGAAAGGGGACAGAAGGTTTTTTGGAGGAAATAATGGCTGAAAATTTCCCAAACTTACTGAGGGAGATGGATGGTACATGCCCAGGAATCACAGCACAACCCAAACAGTATAAATCCCAAAGACCTAATACAAAACATATCTGCGAAATTATCTGATGCTCAAGACAAAGAGAAAATATTGAAAGCAGCAAGAGAAAAGAGAACCATCGAACACAAGGGAGGCTCAAAAAGATTAAGTGCTCATTTCTCATCTGAAACCATGGATGCCAGAAGACAGTAGTATGACATAGTCAAGATCCTAAAAGAAAAAATTTTCCCGCCAAGAATACTCTATTGAGTAGAACTGGCATTCAAAATTGATGGAGAGCTCAAAATATTCACAGATAAACAGAAACTAACAGAGTATGCCAATAATGAATGTGCTCTTCAAGAAATACGAAGGGGAATTCTGTAGCTTGAAAGAAAAAAACTGAAGTCGGAGTTGGAGGACAGTTTAAGACGAACATAAAAGACAAAAAAGAAATAAAAACAACATATGACACACACAACTTCAAAGAAAATATGGCTAATGTAAGTAATTTCTTGTGAGTAATAACACTGAATGTTAATGGCTTAAACTCACCTGTCAAGAGACACAGATTGGCAGAATGGATAAGGAAATGTGACCCATCTATATGCTGTCTATATGAAATTCACCATAGACCCAGTGATTCAAGAAGGTTGAAAGTGAATAGCTGAAAAATAATATTACAAGCAACTAATAACCAAAAAAGGCAAAAGTAACTATACTAATATCAGAAAAAACAGACTTTAAAAACAAAACTATTGTGAGAGACAAAAATGGGCACTACATATTAGTAAAAGTGGTAATCTATCAAGAAAGAACAATCATAAATATTTATGCACCTAATCAGAGTGCCTCAAAATACATGAGGCAAACACAGGATAAACTAAATGGAGGAATAGATGACTCCACAATCATTGTGGGAGACTTTAATATACCATTATCATCACTAGACAGAACATCTTGACAGAGAATCAATAAAGAAACAAAGATTTGAATAATTTATTAGAGGATCTGAACCTAATAGACATATGCAGAACACTACAACAAAATACAGCATAAATAAATTCTTCTCAAGTGCATATGGATCATTCTCCCAGATAGACCACAGGCTAGGCCACAGAGAAAGTCTCAATGAATTCAGAAAGATTCGAATCATACAAAATAATTTCTCTGACCACAGTGGGATGAAACTGAAAGTCTGCAAGGGCTGGAAAACCAGATTAGGCACAAGGATATGGAAGTCAAAGCAACACACTCTTAGACAAACAGTGGGCCCAGGAGGAAATCTCAAAAGAAATCAGCAACTACTTTGAAATAAGTGAAAATGATAACACAACATATTAAAACTTATGGGATGCAGCAAAAGCTGTACTGAGAGGGAAATTCTTAGCCATAAATTCATATATCATAAGAGAAAAAATAGCTAAAATCAAACAAATAACTGCACATTTAGAGGAATTGTTGAAAGAATAAATAACCCCAAAGAAAGAAGAAAGAAAGAAATAACAAAGATCAGAGCAGAACTAAATGAAAAAGAAAATAAGAAAGCACTAGAAAAAATAAACAAAACAAAGAGTGAGTTCTTTGAAAAAAACAATAAAATTGACAAACACTTAGCTTTTTCCTGTGTTTTTTTTAACACAGAAAAAAGACCAAAGATGTGAATAGACAAAATAAGAAATGAGAAAGGGGATATTACCACTGAACCTACAGAAATAAAAAGAATCATAGGAGAATATTTTGAAAAACTATATACCAACAAGAACACATAAGCAGTTGACATTCACAAAGGAAGAAACTGATGATCTCAACAAACCAATCACAAGTAAAGAGAAAAAACCTGTCATTAAATCCACCCAAATATGGAGAGCCCTGGGTCAGACAGCCTCGCAGGTGACTTCCACCAAACATCTGGAAGGAACTACCTCCAGTTCTGCTTAAACTCTGACAAAAAATTGAAATAAAAGAAACATTGTGTAACTCATTCTAGGATGTCAACATTACCATAATACCAAAGGCAAACAAAGACACCACAAGAAAGGAAATTAACAGACCAAACTCTCAAATGAACCTATATACTAAAATCCTTAACAAAATACTTGCTAATTGTATTCAGCAACACATCAAATGAATTATCCACCATGACAAAGTGGATTTCATCCCTAGTATGCAATGAAATCTAAACATAAGAAAATTAATCAGAGTAATACACCATATAATCAGGTCAAATAAAAATCACATGATCATGTCTATAGATGTAGAAAAAAGCATTTGACAAAATACCCACCCTTTCCCAATAAAAATACTGCAAAAGATAAGAATAGAAGGAAACTTTCTGAACAGGATAAAGGATATATATGAAAAACACACATCTAACATCATATACATGCTGAAATTGTAAAATCTTTCCCTCTAAGATTAGGAACAAGACAAGAATACCAATTATCACCTCTCCCATTTAAAATTGTGTTAGAAGTACCTTGTCGGGCATGAGGCAAGAAACAGATATAAAAGGTATCCAAATTGGAAAGGAAGAGGTAAAATTTCACTCTTTGCAGATGACATGATTCTCTACATAGAAAGCCATGAGAAATCTAAAACAAAGCTTCTAGAACTTATAAATGTGTTCAGTAAAGTCACAGGGTATAATATCAAATGTGTAAAAATCAGTAGGATTTCTCCACACCAATATTAAACAATCTGAGGAGGAAATCAAGAAAAAAATACCATTTGCAATACCAATTAAAAAATCAAATACCTAGGAATAAATTTAAACATGTAAAGGACTTATATTAGAGAAAACTACACAACATTGTTAAAGGAAATCAAAGAACACTTAAATAAATGGAAGAATACTCCCTGTTCATGAATAGGAAGAATAAACATCATTAAGATGACTATCCTATACAAACTCATCTACACAGTTAATGCAAACCCAATAAAAATCAACACAGCACTTTTTAATGAACTGGAATGTCTAACTATGAAATTTATTTAGAGGGGAAAGTGGCCCCAAACAGTCAAAGACATTTGAAAACGAAAAATTAAATGTGAGGAACAATATTACCTGATGTTAAATCATACAATAAAGCGACAGTGGTCAAAACAACATCGTATTGGCAGAAGGATAGACACACTGACCAATGAAACTGAATTGAGAGTTCAGACACACATCCTCATATATACAGTCATCTGATATTCAAGAAAGTACAAAGCCCACTAAACTGGGAAGAATGGCCTCTTAAACAAATGGTCCTTGGAGAACTGGATATCCATATGCAAAGGAACGAGAGGATTACCAACTCATGCCTTATACAAAAATCAACTCAAATAAATGAGAGATCTAAATATAAGAGCCAAGACCATAAAGACCTTGGAAGACAATGTAGGGAAGCATCTACAGGAACTTGTAATAGGAAATTGCTACATGAACTTCACACCCAAAACACAAAAGAAAAAGAAAAAATAGATAAATGGGACCTCCTCAAAATTAAAGCATTTTGCACCTCAAAGGAGATTATCAAGAAAGTAAAAAGTCAGCTTACCCAATGGAAGAAAATATTTAGTAACCATATATCTGATAGGATCCTAATATCCAACATATATAAAAAGTCCTATTTCTCAAAAATAAAAAGACAAACAACCCATTCAAAATGTGGGCAAGAGATTTGAGCAGATGTTTCTCTAAAGAAGAAATACAAATGGATAAAAGACACATGAAAAGATGCTCAACATCACTACCTATTAGGGAAATACATAGCAAAGCTACAATGAGATACCATCTTACCAATTAGACTTGAGGCTATTAAAGAAATAGAGAAGTGCAAGTGTTGGAGAGGATGCAGATGAATGGGAACCCTTATCCACCGTTGGTGGAAATGTAGAAGAATCCAGCCTTTCTGGATGACAGTTTGGCAGTTCCTCAAAAACTAGCTATAGATTTGCCATATGACCAGCAATTTTACTGCTGGGTATATCCCCAGAAGAACTGAAAACCAGGACATAAACTGATACATGCACACCAATGTTCATAGCAGCATTATTCACTTTTGCCAAAAGTTGGAGTCAACCCAAATGCCCATCAAAAGATGAATGGATAAACAAAATGTAGTATATACATACAACAGAATACTACTCATCTGTAAGAAAGAATACAGTACTAACACATGGGATAACATGGATGAACCTTGAGGACCTTATGTTGAGTAAGTAACCCAAACATTGAAGGACAAATACTACATATCTTCTCTGACATGAATTAAGCAAATCAGACTGTTTCAGAGAGCTAGAGACTGGACGATATGCTTATAGGAAATGTGTGTGTGTGTGTGTGTGTGTGAGAGCTGATGTCTACATGAGAGAAATCTATGATAAAATGTGGGTAAGTTTTTGTGGAGTGAAGGGATAAGATGAGGGCATAGGTATACTATTGGGTGGGGTTTTGAAGGCTTGGGGGGTTAGGATTGGGAGGGTGGGTCAGCTGGCCCATGTAGTTGAGGACAAGGGTTGGGGGAGGGGGAGAACATGGGAGATTGTCAGGTATGTGATTAAAACTACATGTTGAGAAAACTCTTTAGAAATTATATTAAGGAAAGGATACTTGTTTAAGGTGTTTGATGGGGAACATTTGGCACAGGATGTACCTGGGACAGACTTCTAGGGAGTGTGTGAGGGTTCATCTTGTCATATTGTGTTTTATTAGTGGGTGGAGATACTTACAATGAGTGGGAAGGTATTGTACGCCCATCCTGGGGAGGCCTGATGTTCTCAAACAGAGGAGAAGGTGTCTCTCAAGAGCATGGGTGGTTCCCAAAGGGGGAGGACAGACTAGAGTGTCAAGCCCTCAGCATTGTTGTAAGTATCTATGAATCTTGTTCTCCAAGCAGTGAAGCTTGGTTGTCGCTGTGGGCCCTGAGGGGAGTGGGAGAGAGGAATAGAATAGATGGAAGTGGGGTTTACTGGAGGGCAATGGAAGTGTTCCACAAGATCTTACAAAAATGGATGTAAGCCCTGTTAAATTTCACCAAAAATATATAAAAGTGAATAGTCAAAAATGTAAAACATAATGTAAACTATACAGTAACCAAAAAGTATACAGTCTAAAATATAAGCCATAATGTTAGCCATAACGGAATCATGGTTAATAGTTATATTTTAAAATCTGTACATCAACTGTAGCAAATGCAACATGCACATGTAAAAAGATCATTGCTGAGGAAGGGGGAAAAGGGTTTGATATTGGGTATATGGGGGTCCCCTAATTGTATATGTGATTTTATTGTGATCTAAAACTTTAGAAGTTAAAATTAAAATTTTTTAAAATGATGTAGATACTGCAGAAGGAATGGAAGAGATTGCCTTGCCACTGTACTTGCAGGGCAACACCTATTGCAATGATGAAACACAGAACATCAGGAACAAAGGTTTATGATATTTTTCATTTTTTAAAACCCCAATTTATTTCTTTATTTTAGTTTTTCTAAATTATTATAAATTCTATGTCTAATCTATAAGCATGTCAATACTGTTACATTATCCTTCTAATTGGATTTGGCAATATATTAGACTTAATTTTTGAAGAAGTTTTGGATTACAGAGAGGATCCACTATGACAGGGGAAGAGTACTGGTGAGGGGTGTCATTGAAAGGGAATATATGGGTGGGAGGGAGTTCTCCAGGGTATGCATATAGGATATATAGATATGTTCAGATGTTCATTGGATATTGTCATAGTGAATAGAGTTACACATGACAACTGAGGGAGTGCTGAGTTCCCATCCTGGGGAGCTCTGTTGCATCCCCCAGTGGAAGAGCATAATCCCCCAGGTGCAAGGGAAAAGACCCATGAAGAAGAATGGCCCAATGATGGGCCCTTTGTACTGATGACTATGCTTATGAGCTTCTGTGCTTGATATTTAAACTAGGCCATGAGCTGCAGGGTGCCTAAGAGTTACCTCCTCAGAGCCTCCATGTTCCTCAAATGTGGCCACTCTCTAAGCCAAATTCAGCATGTAAATGCACTGCCTTCTCCCCAGCGTGGGACATGACACCCGGGGATGAGCCTACCTAGTGCTGATGGATTGCTACCAATCACCTGCTGGTGATGCAACTAGAAAAAGACCTTAAATCAAAGGGGGAAGTGGTAAAGACAAATTAATTTATATGGCTAAGAGATTTCAAAATGAGTTGGAAGGTCATCAGAGGGGTCGCACTAATGCACATCTCAGTAGGATCTGAAAGAGAGCCAAAGTAGATACAACCCCAGATACTGGTGCTCCTGAGGGCTACAGAGACACACAGGTCCTATAGTCATGACAGATGACTGTGGAATTCATTGCCTTGCAGTGGGCCTTACTTTGGAATTTGTGCTCCTGACTGTGATGGAGTTGGACTCAGATGTGACCTCTCTACACATGCCTCTTCTGTCATTTTTACTGAACCTGTGACTGATGCTGCAGTTTGTGTATGCTCAGAAGACTGGAATCTCTGGATGGTCCATGTGTCATCTGGGCCCTGAACCTCGACAGAGTTGGAACACCTACTCTGTGTTTCCTTGGACTTACCCAGATCAGCTGATGGGGAAGTATAATGGTCAACCACCGCACCAGGCAACCAAGAATGTCTACAACTGCAAGCAGGAGAATTGCATCCATCAGTCACGTGGAATCTAAGTCCCCACTTGATTCTAGAGGTGGAATGTACATCTCCATCCCAAGTTACACAGGATGGAGGAATATATTACAGATTTTAGTGGGCTTGCTGGTATTCTACTATAGAACTACTGTGACTCTAGCAATGGAAGAAAATTATGTCACTGATGTGGAGATTGTGGGCATGGAAGCTACTGAGGGCAGGGGGAGGGAGTAATAGGTGTGATATGGGGCTTTTTGGGGACATGGAGTTATCCTGAATGATATTGCAGGGACATAACCCACTAGGTGGACTGGGGTAGTGTAATCCACACCATAAACTATAATTCATGCTGTGTAGCAGTGTTCCAAAATGTATTCAGCAAATACAATGAATGCACCAAACTAATGAAAGAAGTTGTTGATGAAGGAAAAGTGGGGGATGTGGGGGTGGGCCATATGGGAACCTCCCATATTTTTTAATGTAACATTTTGTGTAATCTATGTATCTTTAAAATATTTATATATATATAAAATATGTATTAGAGGAACCAGCAAGATGGCGGCAGAATAAGGAGCTCCTAGAATCAGCTCCCGCTATGGGGCAGTTAATAAACACAAAGAGCTCTCTGGAGCTAGCTAAAGCACCTCTTTGGGTGCTCCAGGAAGCCAGAAGAGCATCCTTCAATGTCCTTGAAGGAGTAGACAATTCATCTGAAGATGAATCTTCAGAGAAGACTCATAAGTAGAGTACTCCATGCCACGGAGGTCGGTGCTTATCATCCACTGAAGGCACAAGCCACCTTGGGAGCTGTTCCATGGCTGGAACTGAAAGCTCCACTTCCCCAAAATGGGGGAGGAAGAGTCAGTTGGGCACGAATTTCAGCTACTGATGAGTAAATTCAGTGTGCTGTGATATAATCCTGAGAACAGCTAAAGTTTGAGACTGTCCAAGTCAGAAAGAGGTGGGGAGCCACCAACTTAACTCTGCGCCTGGCATGAGGGGAAGCAGGGTAGACTGAGGATCCCAGTGCTGGTGGGGACCAGCTTCTTCCCACCCAGATCATATTACAGCTCAAGCCTAGGCCCCAGTGCCTTATTCAGCAGGGAGGAAGCTGCAGAGACCTGCATCAGCCTCTCTGGGAAATTACCAGCCATGCCGTGGAGGCTGGTGACTATCCTACTCTGGCTGCAGGAGACACCCCAGAGGCTATTCTGTGGCTGGAATTGGAAGCTCCATTTCCCAGAAATGGGGAAGGAGGAGACAGTTGGCTGCCAATTTAGGCTGCTGATTGGTAGACTCAGCTGGCTAAGATATAACCCTGGGAACAGCTGGGGTGTGAACCAGCCCAAGTCAAAAAGAGGCCAGTAGCCACTGTTCTGACTTCACCTCCAGCCTGAGGGGAAGCCAGGCTGACTGAAATTCTCAGTGTTGGCAGGAACCAGTTTCTTTCATGCAGATCAGCCTGCAGCCCACCTAGGCTTTCAGCCCTGCCTCTGGCAGGGAGAAGCCTGAGGAGCCCTGCACCAGCCTATACAGTAACTGCAGGTAACTTTGGCTGTAAAAGACTGAAAAATCAGAAGTCTACCACGGCAACTGTAGTCATCTTTGACCTGCACTGCATAGATTGCTGCCCACACCTGCAGCTCCATTCCTGTCCCAGGCAGGGGAGAAAAAGTTATGAAGCTTCATCAGTCTCTCTGGGCAACTACAGTCTAGGCCTGCACTTGGGTTATTCTACATAGCTGTGACTCTGTCCCTACCCCTGGCAAAGGAGAAAGTTGGAAGAAGCTTCATTGGCCCCTGGCACAATGAGGGCAGCTTGAGCCTCCATAGCTTACAGCACCAACTACATGCTTGGCTCCTACTGCTCAACCAGCAAGGGAGAAATGATAGGAAGCCCTAAACTAAAGAGAAAAACTGCACCATGAATAAATTCTCTAGTAAGCCAGATGCCAAGACACCAACAAAAATAGTACAATCCACACCAAGAAATAGGAAGCTATGACCCAGTTAAAGGAACAAGATAAGCCTACAGATGACATAAAGGAGTTGAGACAACTAATTATAGATGTTCAAAGAGATCTTCTTAATAAATTCAATGAGATGGCCAAAGAGATTAAGGATATTAAGAAGACACTGGAGGTGTTTTTGGGACTTGGAGTTGTCCTGGGTGATGCTGCAGGGACAGTTACTGGATATTGTATGTCTTCCGATGGCCCAGTGGATTGAACGTGTGGGAGTGTGGGCTATAATGTGGACCATTGACCATGAGGTGCAGTGGTGCTCAGAGATGTGTTCAACAAATGCAATGAATGTCTCATGATGATGGAGGAGGTTGTTGCTATGGGGGGAGGGGGAGGGAGGGAGTGGGGGGTATATGGGGACCTCATATTTTTTAATGTAATATTAAAATATAAAAATAAAGACAAAAAATAAAAAATAAAAAAAGAAGACACTGGATGAGCACGAAGAAGAATTTGAAAACATACATAGAAAAATAGCAGATCTTACGGGAATGAAAGGTACAATCAATGAAATTTTAAAAACATTGGAATCATATAAGAGCAGATTTGAGGAGGCAGAAGAAAGGATTGGTGAACTTGAAGAAATGGCCTCTCAAAGTGAACATATAAAAGAACAGATGAAGAAAAGAATGGAAAAAAATTGAACAAGGTCTTGGGGAAAGAAATGACAGCAAAAGCATGCAAACATAAAAGTCATGGGTGTCCCAGAAGGAAAATGAAGGGAAAAGGGGCAGAAGAAATATTTGAAGAAAAAATGGTAGATAATTTCCCAACCTTATTGAAGGACAGATCCCTGTCCAAGAAGCACAATGTACTTCCATCCAAAAAATATCCAAATAGACCAACTCCGAGACACATATTCATCAAAATGTCAAGGGCCTAAGACAGAGAATTCTGAGAGCAACAAGAGAAAAGAAATACATAACATATAAGGGATATCCTTATATGCTGATTTCTCACGAGAAATCATGGAGGCAAGAAGACAGTGGTCTGATATATTTAAGATACTACAAGAGAAAAACTTCCTGCCAAGTCTCTTCTATCCAGCAAGTCTGTCATTCAAAAATGAGGGTGAGATTAGAATATTCACAGATGAACAGAAACTGAGAGAATTTCTAAGCAAGAGACCAGATTTTTCGGAAATCCTAAAGGGTGTGCTAGAGCCTGAAAAGAAAAGACAGGAGAGAGGGGCCTGGAAGAAAGTATAGAAATGAAGATTATATCAATAAAAGTAACTAACACTTTCAAAAGAGTGGTGAAAATACAATATAACAGATAAAACTCAATAGTCAGGAATAAACCTATCCAGTGTTGCAAAGCACTTGTATTCAAAAAACTGCAACTCAGTGTTAAAACAATTCAAAAATGGCCTAAATAACTGGGAGAACATTCCATGCTCATGGATTGGAAGACTAAATATCATCAAGATGTCAATTCTACTCAAGTTGATATATAGACTTAATGCAATCCTAATAAAAATTCCACCAGCATTAAAGAAAAAATTGAAAACACAATCATTAAGTTTATTTGGGATGGTAAGGAGTCCTGAATAGCCAGAAACATCATAAAAAGGAAAAGCAAGCCCTCATCTCCAGACTTTAAATCATAATACCTACATATAGTGGTAAAAATAGCATGGTTCTAGCCTAAAGACAGACACAATAGACCAATGGAATCAAATTTATGGTTCAGAAACAGACTCACATATATGTTCAAGTGATTTTTTACTAGCCTGTCAAAGTCACACAGCTTGGACAGAACAATCCACTCAGCAAATGGCACTGAAAATATTGGACATCCATAGCTGACAATAGGAAAGAGGACTCCTATTTCACACCTTATCCAAAAATTAACTCAAAATATATCACAAACTGAAAATAAAAGCAAGCACCATAAAACTTATAGAAGACATTTTAGGAAAATATCTTCAATACCTGGTGGTGGGTGGTGGATTCTTAGAAGAGATAAGAGAAGGACTGAGTGGACTACTGATGTTTAATGTATGTAGAATTTATAATTAGCTTTACTGTAAAGGTATGGAAATATATAGAGTGGATGGTAACACACAGTGAGTAACAGCTAGTTTATAAGTGGAGATGTGGCTGAAAATGGTAGTCTAGTTCTGAAAATGCCAATTGACAGAATGCTAGGAAATAATCTAGGAACTGAGTAGCATAGTAAACTAAGAGGGGGGTGAGAATTGTGATTGATGATACAGATGCAAGAGTGTTCTTTGTTAGGTAAAACAAATGTAGATCACTACTGCTGGGTGTTGGGAATATGGAGAAGGATGGGAAAAACACAGCTGGAGTGACCTATGGACTGTGGTTAGTAGTAATAATATAATATTCTTGCATCTGTGTGAAAGATGTACTGTGTTGGTACTGAGGCAGTACAGAAAAGGTGAGCCAAATGTACACTATGGACATGGTAACAATCAGTTGATATTATTTCATCTGTAGCAAATGACACACACCACATTGTGGTGTGTTGATGGAGGGTGTTTGGGAATTCTGCACATATGCAGGATTTTTTATAAGGTTACAACTTCTGTCATAGAAAATATTTAAAAAATAATGAGGTGCGTTGGGGGAAAACACAACAAATGTAACATAAGGACTATGATTAATAGTAAGATTTTGACAATATTCTTTCATAATTTGTAACAAATGTCTCATGACAGTGCAAGGTGTTGGTGGAGGGTTGATGTATGGGACCCCTGTATGATGTTATGCAGGTTTGCTTGGTAAGTTCACAACTTATACTATACACTTAATTGTTTATGTATGCTCATATATGAATGATGTAAAGATAATAATTGGATTGGTTAGGGGAAAATTGTTTAGTAGTAATATTTTGACGATACTTTTTATTAGTTAAAATTTTTAAAAATAATATAAGTTATTGGTGGTATGGTGAGATATTATATATGTTTGTTTGATGTTATATATGTTTTGTAAGTTTACAACTATTATACACTTACTGTTTATGTATGTTTATGTATGAGTGATATAGTTCAATGAATTTAAAAATACATTAGAGGCAATAAATGCAGATTTTCAATGTTCAATGACAGAATTAGTGATTTCAAAAACAGAACACCTGAACTGGAAAAGACAGGAGAGTAAAAGAGAAGACAGTGGAAAAAGTGAAACAAGTGTTCAAGAAATCAAAAAACAATGCAAAGTACACAAATTTACACTATTGGTTTCCCAGAAGAAGAGAATGGAAAAGGGGTAGAAAGAATATTTGAGGGAATAGCAAATGGAAACTTCCCAACCCTTATGAAAGATATAAATATCAAAATCCAAGAAGGACAATGCACCAGAAGTAGAGTAAATCCAAATAGACCTACTCTGAGACACCTGCTATTCAGAATGACAAACATAAGAGATAAAAAGAATTCTGAAAGCAGCAAAAGAAAAGCATCACATGCAATAGAACCTCAGTAAGATTAAGTGCTGACCTCACATCTGAAACCATGAAGAAGAGAAGAAAGTGGTATGAAGTACTTAATGTAATTAAAAAGAAAAATCCATCAGCCAAGAATTTTGTATCTGGTAAAACTGAACTTCAAAAATGAGGGTGAGTCCAAAGTTTTCACAGGAAAAAAAAACGAACACTAATAGAATGTTACCAAAAGACTTACAAGAGATACAAAATGGACTACTGCATCCTGAAAGGGAAAAAAAGAGAGACTTGGAGAATAGTGTTGAAATGAAGATTATTACAAAGGGTGAAATAAATGGTTAAAAGACAGAAAATAGTATGATATTGTTGTAGAATTTGAGAGAGGTTCAATTATTTGTGTATAGAGAGGCCAGGACTCAGGAATGATTTTGAGAAGGAAAAATGGTTTATTGATGGTGGTCGGACTCAGGAGCTTTCTGTTTCAATCCTGAGCCCTGAACAAGATTTTTGAATCCCTTTTATATGGAGGAAACATTAAATGGTCCCTTTGTTTCAGTTCTCAATAGGCTTGAATTAGCATATATATCTTCCACATCCTAGGTTAGGTTTTAGCATGGACTTCATACATTCTAGATAAGCTTTTAGCATATTTGGTTTACATTTCCCCTTAATACTTAAAGTTTATAGACCTTGCATGTTAAACTGTTTCCTGGGACTGGAGATGTTGCCATTGTCACCAAGGGCAGGACTGCAGCCTCTTACCATTTCACACCCACAAGTCAGACAGTTTAAGTTATCTCTGAAGAGACAAAGAGCCTCCCACCCATAGCCCATGTCATAGAGACCTTCCTGAGGTAGCACAGCCGTCCCCTTTGCTAGCCCATGGAAATGTCCACAGCTAGTGATTGCTAAATCCTCTCAAATATGGTCCCTCCTCTCTACCCCCATGAGATTATCTCAATTTGGGGTTTATGGCAAAAAGAACACAAAGGGAAGATTTTTCTTTCCTGAGGCTTTATCAGCAGTCTTTCTAACCAATAGGCCTTAAAAGCAATCAGCATTATGATCAGAGTCTACCTGATGAAACTCTATGCATACAAGGGCCTGGCTGAGTGGGGTTCCCCCAACCCACCTACCAGCAGCCACAGCATCACCTGGGAATTTGTTAGAAAGGCAAATTCTCAGACCCAGATCCAGACCTGCTGAATCAGAAACTCCAGGGATAGGGCAGGCTGTTTTAGTTAACAGTTGTCCAGGAGACTCTGATTCAAGGTCAATCTTGAGACCCTGTGGCTGAGAGTCCAGGCACTAGACCAGCCCCTGTATTTTACAAAAACAAAACTGAATTGCAGAGAGGATAAGGGACATCTCCAAATTTTCACAGTGGTCCAATGGCTGAGGCAAGAATGGAATGGAAAATTGCCTCTTCCCTGAATTCCAAGACAGAGTAAAACCTATGCAAAGCTTCAGGCAACTGAACAACTCTATGAACTAAAAATGCAAATCAGAAGCCTTAGAGTTCACTTCTGTCAAGCCAATGAACAGTGACATCCATAGGTGAGTAAAAATGCCCATACTCAAAGTTCTTCTAAACGCTTAAGCTTTGTAGGAAGTATTCTTTCATTAAAAGCACTTTAGGGGAAGCAGAATTGGCTCAAGCAGTTGGGCACCACTTGGGAAGTCCTGGCTTCAGTTCCCAGTGTCTCTTAAAGAAAACTAACAAGACAGAGAGCTGATGCAAAGTGTTGGTGCAGCAAGTTGACACAACAAAATGACACAATGAGACAACACAATGAGGAAACACTACAAAAGATGCTACAAGCAGGGAGCAGATGTATCTCAAGTGGCTGAACACCTCCCACACATATGAGAGATCCTGGGTTCTGTTCCAGATGCCTCCTAAAAAAAACAAAAACAAAAAAAACACGAGACATAGAGAGCAGGCAGTGAGTACAAACAATGAGAGGGTGAGAAATATAGAGATAAATTAAATAAATGAATGAATAACTAAATAAATAATAAAATCTTTAGAAAACACAAAAACACTTTAAGTCCACACCCTTTAAAATTCCAGTATTTCAAAGCATCTGTTTAGAAATGACTAGGCTTTGTCTTGAATCCTCTATATTATTCTTTTTCCAAACTCAATGTGCAATTCTTAAAGCCAGCAACCACTCCACTTCCCCTTGCTCTAGATATGTCTAACAATAGAAAATTCATTTTTGACTAATGGTGGATATCTGATTAAGTAAAACAAATTATTTTAATCTAAGAATATGTTTCTGCTTGATATGGCTCTAATAGGCATACTTAACACATTTAAGTTGAAAATGTCTCATCTACAGAAATACATTTAATTTCCCTAGCTGTCTAACAAACATGAGAGCTTTTGAAATCTTGCCCATTTCAAACCCTGCTTATTAAAAGTAAGCGCTAAAAGGTTAAAGGTCTAATTTAAACGAAATGAAAATAACTTAAGTTTGAAATTAATTTATTGCTGTCACTTTCAGATGAAGGCATCTCCCACAGATGCATTGTTTTTCTTGGTAATCTAGACTGAAGAAAGAGTTATTTATAAAAATGTCTATAACCCAAACTTTATAGATTTTCTTTTATGGCATTACTAATATGATATCATGGACCCAAAGGCATTCTGAATAAAATATTGTTAATTGTTTGAAAAAAATAAAAGGCAAATATTGTGAAAAAAGCTGGCTTCAAATTAATAAAGACATATTTAGAAGTCACTCAGCCTTGAAATTACCAGTAATTCAATGTCATGTGTCCTTTGAGAATGACCTGGTCTTCAAAACAATAAAACCAATGATTGAGGAATGAGGGTTGAAATCAACTGAATCACCTACCTTTCAACTACTAAACTGGAGAATTTAATCACAAAAGATGAGGGATTATCTTTTCCAAGGGATCACTTCATTAAAAATATAGATAGTATCTTAACACTCAAACAATTTTTCATATTCTATCCAAAGTAAACATTTCCAAATGAGGTTAAAAGTGACTGCCTTAAAAACCACCCAAAGTTGGTGATCATCACCACGATTGTTGAGCAGGGTGGTGTACCACAGGGCCACCTGTTTCATGACCAACTCCGGGAGCACACCAAGCCCCTCACAGACTTAGTGATGGGGGCTGACTCATATTCCCCAAGACACATTCAAATCCTGGTCCCTGGTGCTGTGGGTGGGAGCTATTTGGAAGAATCTCTAAGATCCTTTTAAGATAAAACCAAATTGAGCCAGGAGGGCCTTCATCCTACAGGACTGGAGACCTCACAAGGAGAGGATCCAGGCAGATGGACCCCTGTGCAGAAGTGGAGACCACAGGATTCAGATGGCCATGTGATGAGCAGAGGTTGAGCCACCAGTAGGATGCCCCCCTGCACGACCATGTGGCTGCTAATCCCTTGATTTGATGTCTAGCCTCCAAACCCTGAGACACTGAATTCCTGCTGCCTATGGTATGTGTCACAGTCAACCAGCCAGACTCAGACAGACGAGGTTAGCATCCCCCACTGTATAGATGGGGGAATGTAGGCTCAAAGAGATGACATGACTTACACTAGACCTCAGAGCTAGAAAAAGGAGGAGCCAGAATTTTACCCAACCCTGGTGAATGCCAAGCCCCATGCTCTCTTCATGACCTCAGCTGCTTCTCACTTACAGGGTGACAACAGAAAATGCTGGACACCAGGGCCATCCATCCTCCTAGGGATTTTGTCCTTGAGTGAACAAAATTCCATTTTTTGCAGTTCAGATCATTGGGGAGAAAGTGCATTGCAGTATATCTAGAGTTCAATTGTGCTAAAATGTAACTTTCCTGATATTTCCTCTTGAAGAAAGTAAAATGCAAGCATTATTTTAGGTACACTAGAGATAATATCAGGTAGTAGTGGCTTCTGTGACTATTAGGAAAATAACTGCACACCCCTCCCCAAATACAAATGCAGAGAATCCATGAACAAAAATCCCAGTCACTTAAGGTGGGGGGATATTTTTAATGTTGTGAAGGTGCCTGCAGTCAATGAGTCACCAGCATCACTTAATCTGAAATAGTCTCATGTAAAAGTCCACCTGCTGGATGTGCCTATATCCTAAAGGTGTCTCCCAGGCTCTTGACCAAGGGCCCTTACGGAAGCTGCTTGTCTTTCATTGTCCCCACCATAAGGCCAGATGGGGGCATCTCTGCAGTTTCTAGATGTCAGCAGAACCAGGATATAAGGCCCTAGGTTCCCCACCCCCTGTAAAAGGAGACCCTGGGCCTTTGGAGCCTGGGGTGAGCCTCAGACTGGAGAAAAGTGCCCAAAGCCAGGAGAATTGATGCTGGGGATGTCGTTCTTCCTGAAGAAGTCAGCCCTCACGTGGTTGGCACAGCCATGGTGGTGGTTCAGTGGCTTGATGGGCTGGTGGAAGTGCTTCCCATAGGTGGACGACATCAGCACCTCAAAGGGCCATTCATGCTCCTGTAGGGGATCATTGAGATGCTCCCATTAGCAGGGGTCTGCTGCTGTACCTGCCTGAATCATGCAAAGGGGCAGAAGGTAGGAGCTTGGGTTCATAGAAGTCAAAATGAGATATCATTGGTTAAACAAGCATGAGAGCATAATTCTAACAACTTCACTTTCTAGTGTCACTTAAAAATACATCACACTTCTGGAATGAATGAATTAGTGCTGTATGTTCATGATTTTTTTCATTACAGGTACCAAAATTCAAGCATAACTGATTGGGATGTTTTCATTTCAGGTGAAGAATCATATCTGGACAGACTGAGTCTAGCACAACTGACACAACTTTACTTATTCTCAGTCATAGAATATCCTTTCTATAAGGTAAAAACAAAAGGTGTATGGCATTATTTCAAGGAGGGCAAACAGGTTTCTTGTGCCCCTTCTGAAAACTAAGTCTTTTCTCTTTTGACCTGTCTCCATAACTTTATTAAAAGGGAAAACTTTCAGAGGTGCCCAAAGATGTACTTACCAAATCCAATGGATGTGTCATGATGATGGGAACGAGTGTTGTTGGGGGGGGGGGGGAGAGGGGGGGTGGGGGGTTGGGGTTGAATGGGACCTCACATATATATTTTTAATGTAATATTATTACAAAGTCAATAAAAAATAAAAAAATTAAAAAAAAAATAAATAAAATAAAAAATAAAAAAAAAAAAAAAAAAAAGGGAAAACTTTCATTTACTTGGAGCTAGGTGCAACAGCTGGCCTTTTCTTTGATAAATTGACCCCATTTCTGTCTTGTCCTATAGGACCAATTCCTGCTGTGTTAGATTTCTAGATGGTTTCAAGTGTTGAAGGCATACAAATCTTAATATTCCTTGATTCATTTCAAGGGGTTTAAAGGGCTTAGCACGCACAATAGCCATTTGATTAAAAAGTCTGAATCTCTGAACTCTACAAATCCTAATTATTTCTGAGTGTATTTTTTAACCAAGTCAGAAATTTCACTCTTCTGTGGTAGACTTTATTTTAGGTGGTATCTGTGCTATAAAGATTCACTCTCATAAACTTCACAGCACATCTTTTTTGTGTGATTGGAAATAGTCCCAACAGACTTCATCACCTTCTGCTTTGTCCTTCAAACTTGACTCAGGATCATATTCTGGTAAAAGGTAAAGAAGTGGAAAGTCGTTACTCTTTTCTTTTATAACATTTTTAACAATGCCATGCATATAAACACTAAAATTAGTTAACCCCAAACATCTCCCTTCCCTGAAATAACAAATTTGTAACTGTGCTTTCTATGCCCAACATACACAAATATATAAACCAATTTTCTTTTCTCTTTATGTCCAGTATATCATATAATTTACCATTATGTACAGTATACATAGACCTTCCTCAAGGCCAATGTGTGTGGAACAAATACGTTCTTCCTCAAAGTGGTGCAGTATTTTATGGGACTTACTCACCAGTTTCCCAGCTTATGATCTTTCAGGTTCTTTCCAACTTTGGTCTCTATCAGCAGTGCTGTAGTAAACACCCTTGTGTGTCATTCTACTGCAGCCCATGTTCCTTTAAGCTGCAGACTAGAATGTTAAGAGTGGGACCAGTGGTGTAATGTCAGTAGTGACTCTGAATGGTAGATGTCACACCTCCCCAGCAGTGAGTGAAGGTGGCTGTGTTTTTTTAGTCCTGTTAGCTTTTGCCACTCAGTTCAGTGGAAAAGGGTGTCTTGTCATGTATTTAAATTGCATTTGAGTGAGCAGTAATGAAGTTGAGCATTTTGTCAAATGTTTATTGGCCATTTGTATTTCCTAGGTATTGCCTTCCTGCTCCCTTATTCATCTTTCTATTGCTTTGTGTTTTTAAGTTTTGTGTGACCAAATCTACCTGTCTTTTAATGGTTCCTGACTTTTCCATCATGCATAAGAGTATTTCACCAAATATGTGTTAGTGCAAATATTTACTAATTTTTCCCCATTGGATCTTTAATCCCCCTGTGATTTATTATATAGGTATACCTCAGACATTTGGCTGGTCGAGTTTCAGGCCACCATAATAAAGTGAGTTACATGCATGTTTTGGTTTCCCAGTGCAGGTGTACTATAGCCTTTTAAATATGCAAAAGCATTATTTTTATTTTTAAATGTATATACCTCAATTAAAATGTGACACAGATGAAGAAAGCACACATTGTTGGAAAACTGGAACTGATAGACTTGCTTGACCCAGGATTGCCACAAACCCTCAGTTTATTTAAAAAAACAAACAAACACAATATCTGCAAAGTGCAATAAAGCAAAACTCAGTAAAAGGAGATATGCTCATAGTCTGATGTTTGGTAGGAGTTTAACTCTTCTTTACTAGACACATAACTAATTTTCCAGCACTAGTTGTTCCATTGCAATCCTTTATTTATTGAATTGAGATGTCAGTATTATCATTTCTTCTTAGATTAAAATTTTTAACTGAGTGTCCTCCTTAAAGCAATTCTGAGAGTTTCAGAGATGTTTCTTGAATTTGACAGCATTGTCATGATGTTTATTGTTCTTTTTTCAGTGACTACTTTTAAAACACATTTTAAGAATATGTTGAGCTATTAGACTTTAACTATAACAGGAATATTTTTCATTGCTGTGTTAAGAAAGATATCAGTCCTAAGTCCTAGAAAAATATCATTCATTAAAGGAATTTTGTATCAAACTTTTATACATAGGTAACTCACTACCTTCACTTTATTCTCTGGTTTTGTATCTTATTTTTCTCTCATGTTTGAATATATGATTTTTAGGATCCCAAACTCCTTCCTAAATATCAAATGAAATCATTTTTTACTCCATACCATTCCCTGGAGACCCCTGTGGATTTTCACTTTCATAAATCTCTGGTAATTGAATTGATCGACCTTTTAGGAGCAAGATCCTACTTTGCTTCCAAAATGTTAATAACCTATTGGTATACAGTAGGTAAGTAACAGGGGATTTATTTACAGAACCTTAGTGGTTGTTATCTCTTTGGGAGACAGGTGGAGCTTAGTAGCCACAGAATGCAAAATGGAATCTTCCCTGCCCCACATGAGGCTCTAGAGTGTAGATGGTAGAATATAGTATATAGACTGTATTTGAATCCAGCTTGCCACAGAGTAGCAGAATGTCTTTGCACAGTGTACTTACCCTTTTTAACATTTTTCTGTTTGCTTCCTCATCTGTAAAATGTGAGTAAGAAGAATATTGACCTCAAACACTTATGGTAAGAAGGAATAAATGAGGGAATAACACAGTAAGTGCTCATGTCTGTTGAGCTGCTCTTATAGTCTAGGCCTGCACTGTCCAGTATAGTAGCCACTAGTGCAGATGGCTACTTAAATTTACATTAAACATAAGTAAAGTTTATAATTCATTTCCCTAATCATATATCACATTTCAAGTGCTCCAAAGCCTCCCATAGCTGGTGGCTACCACATTATCACAGATATAAGCACACAAATCCTCCCAGAAATAGCTGCTGAACTATGCTGACTTTGAGTCGAAGTCCTTCCTTTCATCAATTAAAAATCATCTCAAAGAGAACCATCTCTGATAGGCTTCAAATGGTCACATGTTCCACCTCTCCTGCTCTCATGGCCCTTTCTACAGAAGGAATGGCATATACCAGAGGGCTGGGAAGGGAACTCCAGCCACTCCCCTTGGTCACATGTTGCAGTTGTGGGGTGCCACGGTCATGGGCTGCATTAGCTGTCAGGAGACATGGAAGAGAGGGATGTGTTGAGCTGCTTAGTTGTCTAATTTTGCTGAACTTACAACATTTTCTTCACTGTCTGAATTGAAAGTGTGCCACCATTTGTAAGGAGAAGGAGAAAGTGTGTGGTTCCTACTGCTCCCCTGTTAATTTGAGGACCTACTCCTTGCTTTAGACCAGGAAGCCTCCTTAATTTCAGGCTGACAGGCTTGTTCTTGAAGCTGAGTGAGTGAACATCCACATTTGGTTGTGGTCATTACTTTGCAGCCTTCTGTCCTATTGGTAAATACAGTTTGGAAGAAATCTAAAAAGAACAAAGAAGTAAAGGAAGATAGTGTTTGTGAGGGTATCACATGAAGAATGTTTTCCTTCTCTCACTTGATATTGAAATTAAATTAGATAAAGAAGGATTTGTATTACCTTTTACAGTTGATGAAGATGTACACAAAAGATAAAGAAATTGTTCTAGTTTTTATATTAAAAGGCCTGTTGAGGTGAATAAGAAAGGATCATTTTCTTAAAAAGGTGAGAAAAATAGATGATTCCAGAAATTAAAACTACATTTCAGGATATGTTTTCTGGAAATTCCTTGTAATATTTTATAAACAGCATCATTAATTAAGCCAAGTACTTTTTCAGTAGACTAAAGAGTAACACATTCATGATTGATGTGAGAGTATTGGCCATTAGGAAAAGCCACATTTTGAGTAAATTTTGGCCAAAAAAATAATGTTTTGGATTGTTATAAAAACTAAGTTTATTTCTCTTTGATTTTTTCTTCAGAGTAGCACTATGCATTAATGGCCCCAAAAGAGTTTGTTTTAACAGCAAAAATTTACTAGGAAAAGAGGCTATTAAGCAACGGCAACTCCATTTACTTGGTTATCAAGTTGTCCAGGTATGGGTCCATTCCCTCCACCCCCCAAAGTAATCCCTCATTCATACTTGCTTTTTCCAGGGTCCTAAGTAGTCTGCTAGGACAGTGGGCTGAGAATCTTATATCTCTAATTGAAGTACACACTTTGTTAATTAGGCTTTTCAGTGTATTTGATATTTTTTATAAATCTTTGGTTTATGTTTTGAAATACAGATTTTTCTTTTTTTTTAAGATTTATCTATTTTATTTATTTCTCTCCCCTCCCAACCCCCACCCCGGTTGTCTGTTCTCTGTGTCTATTTGCTGCATCTTCTTTGTCTGCTTCTGTTGTTGTCAGTTGCATGGGAATCTGTATCTCTTTTGGTTGCGTCATCCTGTTGTGTCAGCTCTCCGTGTGTGCAGCACCATTCCTGGGCAGGCTGCACTTTCTTTTATGCTGGGTTGCTCTCCTTATGGGGCGCACTCCTTGCTTGTGGGGCTCCCCTATGTGGGGAACACCCCTGCATGGCACAGCACTCCTTGCGTGCATCAGCACTGTGCATGGGCCAGCTCCACACGGGTCAAGGAGGCCCGGGGTTTGAACCGTGGACTTCCCATGTGGTAGACAGATGCACTAACCACTGGGTCATGTCTGCTTCCCTTGAAATACAGAATTTTTTGATCTTCAGTTTTCCAAAAGCAGAATATGCCTATATTCTTCATAAGATATGCTCAACTCTGCTTTTAGAGTTATTAAATTATTGGAATATCTGTTTTAATTTCCCTCTGATGTAAGTGTAAGAATGGACTGGATGACTCACTAAAACCAGTATCTTCATCACTACCTAATGTCTAAGACCTTATTGTTTCCTTTGTAAGTTACTTAATAAGGCATTATGATGATGAGTGACTAGAATGTAGATGAATTTCCCAAGTTCTCTAAGGTATTGGTGCTAGTCTGCTCCCTGGTTTCCTCTCTGGCTTACTCTTGTCCAGTTCATCTTGCACACCCCAGACTAATCTTCTGAAAACCCTCAGCATGCCAGCCTGTGATCAGAAACCTTGTTTCTTTCCTACTCACAGGATACAGTAGAACCTCCTCTGCTCTGACTTTTGGGATCCCCTGAGGCTGCACCTTGTTACCTGTCTTCAAGCTGGTGGTCTCTTCCCTCCCACCTAACCCACTCCATTCTCTCTCCCCTTGCTCCTTTGACCAGGTGCCCCCTCTCCCTCCAGACAGCATCTCCTCATGACTAAATTCTGTCCATTCAGCAACACCCCACTCAGGTCTCTTCTTTCCCCACAACCTAAAACCCTGACCTCCTCTGAGGGCTGGAATGTTGATTTTCTTCACACACTCTGCATTGGCTTGTTGCATACTTCTAGTATTGATTGTGTCTTCGAGGACAGGAATCATCTTTGATCCTTTAAATATCCCTCTTATTTAAGCAACTAATATTTATTGAGCTCTTATTATGTACTAAGCATTGTTCTGGGCTCTGGGAGTACACAAGTAAGATAGCTGTGACTTCGCCCTCGAGGAGCTTCCATTCTTATGTGTGTGCAATTATTTGTGGGCAGGTTGTTAGAGACAAACAAGTTCAACACGGTAATTTCAATTGTGAAGGATTATACTAGCCAGTTCCTTTTTTTTTTATTCTTCCCATAACAGATCCATTTTCATGAGGCTGAGATGCTAAAATCAAGGCTTGAATTTGTCAAATCTTTATCAAGAAAATTGTTTTCTCAAAACCCCGGGGTTCAGTGCTGACAAGAAGGAATAGTGACTTCAGAACTCAGATCATGAAAGAAGTTGTGTTTTTATGGGTCTCAGCATAAAAAGAGCCTTATTTGTGAATTAGCCATTTTGCAGAATTATGGACTATTTGGTGATCTGAAAAGGATCTGTCTAGATCTTACAGAGACATGGAAGGAGACTTTATTTTCCCTATACCGTGAATACCAAGTGTCAGTGATTGATTTAAAATTAAAGTTCAATTTAATATTAGTATCATAGATACTTGATTTTATATGTCAAACAGAATCGATCAAGTACAATAAATGAATACAATGAATGACTATTTTTAAATCTGCCATCTTGTAACAGTTATCTGCTAAATGAAAAGAGTATGCTTTTTAGAGACCTTCATTTCCTCCTCCTACAAATATAAGAAATGTTTTTTTTCCCATTTCCTGATGTACTTTGTTAGCAGATATAATGTATGGTGAGGAGGAGCAATGGGAAAACAGATGACAGCACTTTGGATTACTATAACATTTATAATTGTAGAATTATACAGAAATAATCCTTTAATAAAATATAGGGAAGTGGATGTGTCTTAAGCAGCTGGACTTGTACCCACACTGTGGTAGATCCCAGGTTCAGTTCCCAGTGCCTCGTAAAGATGATGAGCCAAATAGCAAGCTGACAGGACTACCTGACTTGGTGAGCTGATGCAACAAGATGACTCAGTTAGCTGATGCAACAAGATGATGCAGTAAGAGACACAGTGAAGAAACACAATGAGACATATGAAATGGAGCAGAGGTGGTTTGAGTAATTAGGTGCCTCCCTCCCACATTGGAGGCCCCAGGTTCGGTTCCCAGTGCCTCCTAAAAAGAAGATGAGCAGAGAGCAAGTGCAAACAACCGGGGAGAGGGGTAAATTAAAATAAAATCTTTAAGTACACACTACAAACACATGTGATAACATGGATGTATCTTGAGAACCTTATGTTGAGTGAAGCAACCCAGACATTGAAGGACAAATACTACATGACCTCAATGATATGAAATAAACAAGCTGCCCTAGATAGCAAGAGACTGAACGATAGGCTTACAGGAAATTGGAGGGTGGAGGAAGGATATGAGCCGATGTCTGCAGGGGTGGAATTTAAGACGAGATGGTGGTAAGTATGAACACAAAGAAGAGATAAAAGGGGGGCAAGGGGTTGCCTTTGGTTGGGGCTTTACGGGTTTGAGGGTGGCTGGGGAGGGACGGATGGGTAACGTTGCCCAAAAGTGGGGGGAGGGAGGGGTAGCATACGAACACAGGAAAGGGTATGGAGGTGGTGGAGAGTAAAATGCCAAGAAAATCATATCAAAATATAATAAAGAGGGTTACCTGTTTAGAATGCTCGGAGGGGAGGGTCTGATGCAGGACGGGCTCCTGGGGAATGTCTAAATGCTCATTCTGCCAGAGTGGGTGACACCATGGTGTGGAATCCCAAGTAGCGAGAGTGGGGGTGTACCCACATCCTGGGGAGGACTAATGCCATCAAATAGAGGGAACTGTATCCCTCGAGAGAAAGGGTGGCTCCCAGGGCATTGGGGCAGTTGAGCAAGTTAGGCCCTGAACACTATTCCATCTATCTCTGGAAGTGACTCCTCAGGAAACGGAGGTTGGCTGTCACTGTGGGCACCAAGGTGGAAGGGAAAATGGACGTTAAATGAGTGGAACCAAAGTAAATGGGGGGCAAGAGAGGAGTTTCTTGAGAGTACACAAGGATGGATATAAAACATGTAATATTACACCATAACATATAGGAGATGACAGACTGATAATGTAAACCATAATGTAAAACATAGGATAACTAAAAATGTAAAGAACTGTGTATCCTAAAGTATGCACCATAATGTAAGCACAGATGTTACCTTGTTAGAAAGCTAATATCTCAGACTCTGTACATCACCTTAAGTAAATATGATATGAATAGGGCGTAAGAGTATCACTGTGGAAGGGAAAAGGTTTTCTGGTGGATGTGTGAGAGTGCTGTATATTATATATATGCATTGCTGTGGTCTAGGACTCCTGTGAAGAAATGCTGAATAATTAGGGGGGGGGGAAAAAAAAGGATAGGATGTGGAATTTTTTCAAATCAACATTCTTTATCTAAGTTCTTTATCTAACTTTATCCAAGTTCTTTATCTATCCTTTAAACCCATCACTATATGCCATTCCCTAGTAAGGGACCATGACATTATATTGGGCTTTAAATTTCGGGGAGTTCTGGATCACAGAGTGTTTCAACAATGGCAATGGAGGGATACTGGTATGAGATACCAATGACAGGTGATATATGGCTGACAGGGAGCTGTACAGAACATATGTCCAGGGTGCATGGTAATGATTGGATATACTCATAGTGGCAACAATTAAAAACCACAGCAGGGGGG
Organism: Dasypus novemcinctus; assembly: GCF_030445035.2. Classification (NCBI taxonomy): domain Eukaryota; kingdom Metazoa; phylum Chordata; class Mammalia; order Cingulata; family Dasypodidae; genus Dasypus; species Dasypus novemcinctus. Next base: position 87,627 of record NW_026688216.1, read on the forward strand.
GTACTGGGTTCCTGGCCAGTGGTGCTCTGTCGTGTTCCCTAGGGGAGGAGCGACAGTCTCCCAGGTACAGCGGCGGGGACCGGGAGGGAGTGAGGGTTCAACAGTGAGCCCCTGATGCTAATGACTATGCTTGTGAGCTGATAAACCTAAAATGAGAACAAGGCCTAGAGCAACATTGTGCCTGGGAATTCCCTCCTGTCAGCCTTCATGTTACTCAAATGTGGCCAGTCTCGAAGCCAAACTCAGCATGTAAATGCAATGCCTTCCCTCCAGCGTGGGACATGACACCTGGAGATGAGCCTCCCTGGCAACGAGGGACCACTATCAACTACCAACTGATGATGCAACTGGAAAAGGACCTTATACAGAAGGTTCAATGTGGATCAGCAGAATATCCATGTCTACATAAAATAACAGGACTTTAAAATGCTGTTTGACCTAAAGTAAGGGGGAAATGGAAAGGAGAAATGAGTTTATATGGCTACAAGTTTCTAAAAAAGAGTCTGGAGGCTGGCAGAAGGATTTCCCTCATGCACAACTGAGCAGAGTCAGAGAGACAGATAAAGCAGATACAACCCCCAGATATTGGTTCCTTTGAAGGCTAAAGAGACCCATGAGAGTTATGGTCATGGCTGATGGGGTTAACTACCAGGGCAGATGGCCCCTCTTTGGAAATGGTGTTTATGTGTGATGAATGTGGACTCAGATGGGATCTCCCTTCATAAGACTTTCATGCTAATGTGCTGGAGGTGCAGTTAATGTTGGGGTTTAGGATATATTTAGGGCATTTGAATCTCTGGACTGACAATGTGATAGCCAGGTCCTGAGCCTCAACAGACTCCAGCACCTACAATCTGATTTATTGGACTTACCACACTCAGCTAAGATGGAGTTGAAGAAGGAAAATCACCACACCATGGAGCCTAGAGTGATTACAACTGAAAATGGGAGGATTGCATCCAGCATCCATGTGGAATCTGAGCCTCCTCTTGACATAGAGGTGCAATGGACACAACCAATCCAATGTCCACATAGAAGAGGTGGCATTGGATTGGGAAAAGTGGACATGGTGGACGATGGGTATGGGGAAAGGCAGGAAGAGATGAGAGGTGGAGGCGTCTTTGGGACATGGAGCTGCCCTGGATGGTGCCTCAGAGGTAATCACCGGACATTGTAAATCCTCACAGGGCCCACTGGATGGAATGGAGGAGAGTATGGGCCATGATGTGGACCATTGTCTATGAGGTGCAGAGGTGCCCAAAGATGTACTTACCAAATCCAATGAATGTGTCATGATGATGGGAACGAGTGTTGTTGGGGGGGGAGAGGGGGGGTGGGGGGTGTGGTTGAATGGGACCTCACATATATATATATTTTTAATGTAATATTATTACAAAGTCAATAAAAAAATAATAGGGGTATATGGGGTTTTTTTTGGACTAAAGAAAACATTCAAATGTTTACTGGCGTGATGACTGCACAACTCTGTGATGAAAGTAAGAGCAACTGAGTATTACACTTCAGTTAGAACGTACAATTCATGGAACTGTAGAACATAGTGAATCATGTGGTGGAAGATGAACTGTGGCTAAAAGTACAAATATAAGAATGTTCTCTCATGAACTAAAAAAAATGTACAATATTAATACATAGGGTTAATAATAGGGTATGTATGGAAAAATATGCCAACTGTACACTATGAACCATAGTTAGTGGTAACAGTCTGATGATGTTCTTTCATAATCTGTAAAGAATGTTCCACAACAATGTAAGGTGTTGGTGGAGGGATGATGTATGGGAATTCTGCACATTATGCATGATTATTTTGTAAGCTCACAATTTCTCTAATTAATAAAAAATTTAAAAAAAATCTTTAAGTATATATATATTCAGGAGTATTCTCTTTTTATATATACAATGAAGTAAAGTAAATTTAGGTAGGGTTGTAAGGGGGCAGGTTTGATTGGGGGAAAATCTAAAATGTAAATCATGTGTGAATTACATTGTATTTAGTGAAGTACAGATGCTTCACTCTCCAATTACGGTCAGGTTAAAGCTTGAGGGGAGAGTGAGACAAGGCAGGAAGATGTGGAAAGGGCCGCACAGTTTGGAGACTGGGTTTCTACCTCTGGCTAGTTCCGGGGCCTTGGACAGGGAAAGGAGCTTCCATTTACTTTTCACCCGCTCTGTGCTGAGCTCTATGCTAAGCACTTGAACACAGGCTTGTATGATTTCCAGAGGCCTTGGACTTGGGCAGTGTTTCCTCTCCGAAGCTCACAGATGGTCAATGCCTGCCTTGGATACAGAACCACGGGTGAAGATGAGACTTGAACCTGGTCTGAGCAGCGATACAGCAGAGGACTAAGAATCTGTTTTCAGGAGTCAGGCACGTGGGGTTGATTTCAACCTCTCTTGCAAATTGTATGACCTTGGGCCTCATTTCCAAATGGCTAATCAGAAAATAAGGATGAAATGAGTTAATACACATAAAAACATTTAGCAAAAGGCCCACCACAAAGTAATCACAGGACATATTAGCTAGTAACGTCTGCATTTCTACCAGTATTAGGATTCTCTGAAGAAACAGCCAACAGGATATGGGTCCATACGTAAATAGGGAGGGATTTGTTAGTAGAATTGGCTCAGTGACCCTGGGGATAGGCAAGTTCAGATTTCCTAGGGCAGGCCATGCATTGGAGACAGCACAGGGGATGACTTCCTTGGGAGAAGCTGGAGAAGGAGAGAAAGGATTTGCCACTGCTGAGGGTTTTGGTGTTGCTTTAAGACCTCCAGCTGCTGGGGTGATGGGACTCCCCTCCTTGCTGAAGGCAGTCGCCCTTGTTTGTGGATGTCATCAGCCATAGCTGCAACTGCCTAATGGTCTAAAGCCACCTACAGAATGCCCTCACACTGGCAGGCCAGGGCTTGCATCATCCAATGACTCGGCACCAACTGGATGGTGATAAACCATCGCATGACCCCATCATGCTGTAACATTTTAGATCTCTTTCTCTTTACTTTTTAAGGTTTTTTTTTTTTTATCTTTAGCATAGGTTATTGAAACTCTATGAGTTCTAGAGCTCTAAGTTCACTTTTAAATTTTATGCTTCTTTGCAGAGAAGGAATGAGACAAATAGGAGCAAATGAAAGATTGACCAGGAGAGAGCTGCAATCGATTCGGATGTGTTCATATACCCAAGTGAATTGCCGCTCACCTGGGGGCCAGGCCAAAAGGATTCTCACATCTCTGGGAAACCTGTGAAGTGGTCTCACTTACAGTTCTTAGAGCATTTCATGGCTTTGGGCCTGAGCACTATTCTGGATCATACTATGCCTCGGAAACCCTTCCACAGTCCCTCTTTGCTACCCAGACCAAGCCCAGTGTCACTTCTGCCTTCTGTGAGCTCTCTTGTCCCTCCCTGTCACACCCTATACCCCCCACCCCCCTCACCCCACTCCAACCCCCATAACAACAATCTCTTCCATCATCATGAGACATTCATTGCATTTGGTGAATACAACTCTGAGTACCGCTGCACCTCATGGTCAATCGTCCACACCATAGCCCACACTCTCCCACAGTCCACCCAGTGCGCCATGGGAGGACATACAATATCCAGTAACTGTCCCTGCTGCAACACCCAGGACAACTCCAAATCCCGAAAATGCCCCCACATTTACATTTCTTCCTCCCACTCCCAACCCCAGCAGCCAACATGACCACTTTCTCCACACCAATGCCACATTTTCTTCAATTACTAATCACAATAGTTCATGAATAGAAATATCAGTAAGTCCACTCCAATCCATACTCTAGTCCTCCATCCTGTGGACCTTAGAATGGTTGTGTCCATGTGTAAGGTGGTGTAGGAGGAGCACAGACTGGCTTGCTGGGTCATATTTCTAGGGGTGCCATAATTCTAGGGTTCCCTACTGCTAGGTGTGCTGTACTTCTAGGGGTGCCATATTTCTAGGGTGCCCTACTTCTAGGGGTGCCACTGTAAGTGTGTGGTTATTGCTTTTGTTAATTAGCATCAAGGACATGGTACTGAAAAATCTCTGAAACCTCTGCCTGAATCAAGGACATACAGGCAAGAAGCCTCCTGAGAGGGGTGCTCGTTGGTCCGGGCCTGAGACCGCCCCCTCCCCTGCCTGCCTGTCCATCTGCACTCCCTACTGCCTTCCCCTTCTGAAAGCTGCACCGCCCTTGTCCTCCCTTTCTGCCACCCGCACATCAATGGGCTCGGCCTCAGGGCCACCACAGATGCTCTTCCCTCTGCCTGGAATGACCCACTGTTCCCCAGATTTCACAAGTCTTGCCCCTCATTATCATTTATGTTTCAAGCCAGTCTTCCTAGAGCTGCCCTGGTTAAAGTATTCCCAAGGCCTGTTTAGTTCTCCTTTTCCTTTTTACTGATACACACACATCCCAGGCTTGAGAGTTAAGCGAATTTTCAACAGAAGGAACACACCTCTTGAACCAGCATTTGACTCAAGAAACAGCAGAGCGCTGCGGAACAGCTCAGTTTTGCCAGATACCACTTGAATGGATTCGATTTGTGCCGCTGCACAACAGCACCTGCCAGTACCATGAGCGGTGGCCCCTCGTGGTGACCGAGGCGCTGAAAACCGACTCGTTGCACGTTGACACGATGCTGCTGCGGACACACTGAGTTAATATACCATGGCAGTGAATTCCACCTGAGTCTTCCACTACTGTTCCGCGGCTCCTGGAGAGTTTCAGATGCCGCGGTGGCGTGGCCTGCACTTCTACCGGACAGCCTGCTTGGAACCCTCCGGGAGCGCAAGGGCAAGGGCAAGGGCAAGCCTGCGCAGGCCCCCAGTCCAGCAGACGCGACTCCTTGTGTCGCAAGTGGGCCCTCCAGGGACCCGCAGGGAGACAGGAGGGCACGGTCCCATCCCCAGCCCAGCTGCGCCCTCCGCCCTGCGCCCCTGGCCCTGCGCCCCAGCCCTGCGCCCGCCGCCCAGCTTTGTGACGCGAGACCGCGGTTCCCCGGCAACTGCTGAACGCGGGCGCCGGGCAGCCAGGGAGGCGGACTCGGGCGGGGCACCCGGCCGGGTGGGACCGACATGGCCTGGGCGGAGAAGCTGGACGCGGGCGGCCTGGCAGATGAGGAGGAGATCACCGCCGCCACGCTGCGGGGCACGCCAGGGCCGCCACCCATCTCTGCGCAGTCCGCCTTCAGCTACGTCCCGCAGCGGCGCCTGGACCCCAAGGAGCGCAGCTACTTCTCCCGCCAGGCCCGGGTGAGGTGGGAGGGGCGGCACCGCGCGGCGGGGGTGAGGCGGTGCTGGGGGCAGGGTTCCCCTGCCAGGGAGGGGCTGGGGCAGGGCTGTGCCACCCGGAGCGGGGACTGGACATCCAGCGGCACCGCGTGGAAGGGATCTGGGGGCCAAGCAAGGGCGTGGGGGCGGGACCCGGGCAGGGTGGGGGATGCTTCTGTGGGGGTGGGAGCAGGACATCATAGTGGGAAAGGGCTACCGGGAAGGTCAAGTCGGGGGCGGGCAAGGAGGGAATGCTCACCAGGGAGGAAGACTAGATGGGGCTCCTGGGGGTGGTGGGGGCAGGGGCTGCTCGGCAGGGTCGGTGAGATGGGCGCCAGGACCCGAAAGAGCAGAGCTTTTAGTACTGCGAGACACAGAGGCACCCCTCCCCGGGCTGGAGGGGCCTTGCAGCAATCCGGGGGTGCCCGGACAGTCTAGAAAGGGAGCCCCGAGGCTATCCAGTGTGCAGGATGCGGCCCCCTGAGCAGTATGTGCGGTGGTTCCCGCGGCCGTGAATAAGCAACCAGGCTGATGGAAGGTCCTGGGCCACTGGAACCCTCGGGCCGCCTTCCCACCGACAAGGAGAACCAGGAATAGGTCTGCACCGTCTGGCCCGGCCCCTCTGGGAAGGTGTGCGTGGTGGGAAGAACTCGGGGGTCTAAGCAGCCGAAGCCCCCAAGAGAGTGCGGAAGGAAGGAGGAGAAGGGTGTTCAGAGTTGTCCAGGTCACCCATTCCTTTCTTTTCAACATTGTTTCTGTCCGTCCCCAGGGTGTTCCTCAGGACATCTGATTAGATAAAAGCCTTGATTGGGGACCCTCAGCCTGGCGGACAGCTGGGCACCTGGGCTATCCCTCAGGCCTCCTGGAGGGATGGGACTGCCAGAAGAGGGACACCACACTTTTCTCAGGCTGCTGTCACAAGTGCCATGAACTGGGTGGCTAAAAACACCAGAAACGGCTCTCTCAGGCCCGCAGGCTGAAGCCGCAAGTGCGTGGGCCGTGCTGGTGTGTCAGTCCTGGCCACTGGGGCGCCTGTCCCTTGGCCAGCAAGCCTTGGGTTTTCAGTGCCTCCTCAGTCACCCTATGGCCTGCTCTGTCTCTTTTCCCATGGTGCTCCCGCCCCCCACTTTTGTCAGTGTCCACCCCCCTTCTAAAGACACCAGCCATCCTGGACTAAGGGTCCACCCACTGCAGTCAGCCTCATTCAATTTAAATGATTCTGCTTGCAATAACGCTTTTGCAAAAAGTTCGTGTTCCCAGGTACCCAGGATTAGGACTTCAAGGTATCTTTTTGGGGTACACAGCTCAACCCATAACGTGGAACACAGATTCCATTGGAAAGGAAGTTAATGGTGTATAAAATAATCCCACAAAATGCCTCCTTCCTCTTCTCCTAGCTACCCACAATCAGTGGTGCCCAGGTGAGTCCCCAGTTCAGGTCAACTCTCTCTCGAGTACTGATGGGAGGCCCCTTGAGTCTCATGAGCTTCACTTCACACACAGAAGCATAGTTTCCAGTTGAAGCAACCATGGCCCTCAGCCTGCCCCCCGGGATGTCTCTTGAATCTGAGGTACCCCTCTGCCTGGCCTCTAGCATGAGGAAGAACTGGATGGAGGAAGGGGACTTCTGGGGCCGTCTGACAAGGTACCTATCTCTGCTGGCCATTAAAACAGGAGGGGTGTGGAACGGAAGGGTTCCTGACCTTCTGTAAACACACACCTCATCTGTTTTCTTCCTGTGAGCAATAGCTTTTGAACAACTGTAAATAGTTTCACTACTAAGTGGGGTTTACATTTTGAGTCTACGGTACCTATGATACTGCCAGTGAGTTGATGGCCATCATGAGATAATAGTCAAAAAGCCAGAACTCTTGGTGTATGAAGTTGTTCAAATCTTCTTTATCTAGAGAATATAAATTTCATCTGGATTTTCAGCATAACAAAGACAGTTCACACTACACCGTTTTGTTTGTACCTTTGAGGAGTCCCTTTCCATAAGGTGGACTGTAGACTGCTCCTCGATGGGATGTCACTGATGGAAGGTACCGCTGAATACTGCACAGTGGGGCTTGTGGATTCTGAAGCTTAAATGTGGTAGAAATGCAGAGCAGAGCCCCTGCCCCCTGCGGACCAGGCCCAAGAGGGAGAAGGGCAGAGTGAGCCTGAAGACTCAGTGTCTCCTTCCAGAATTTGGCGGTCTGATAAATGGCCCCGCCTTCCAGGGCTAACTGAACAAGGGCCAGAGAGGGGCCCCGAGGTAAGAAGTGACCAGGGCTCTATCTCTTGGTGGGACATCAGGAATGAGCCATAAGCACACTTTTCTATATGACAGGGTCAGCAAACTAAGGCCTGCAGGCCAAATCTGGCCGCCTGCCTGTTTTGATAAAGTTTTATTAGAACACACCCACACCCATTCATTTCTCTAACGTTCCTGTGCAGGATGTTGGGGTTGAGTGATAACGGCAGAGACCACAGGGCCAGAAGAGTTCCCCCCTGGCCCTCCAGAAAGAAAGTCGCTCACTGCTGCTTGAATGCCTTATTGCCTCCTGGAAAATGGGAAATGTCTTTATTTATTTATTTTTTTGTCTTTATTTTTTTAATATTACATTCAAAAAATATGAGGTCCCCATATACCCCCCACTCCCCTCACCCCTCTCCTCCCCCCATAGCAACAATCTCCTCCATCATCATGAGACATTCATTGCATTTGGTGAATACATCTCTGAGCACCGCTGCACCTCATGGTCAATGGTCCACATTATAGCCCACACTCTCCCACAGTCCACCCAGTGGGCCATGGGAGGACATACAATGTCTGGTAACTGTCTTTAGAACGCATGCATTCAAATGGGATTTTATGTGTTTAAAGCATTTCAGGGCAGTTTTGGTTAGCTGAGGTTACAGGCAAATTCAAGTCCTGGGGCTTTGTGCATGCCAAAAGGAAATGATGCAACCAATATAAATATTAATCAAAATCTAAAGAAAAGAGCCTTAAAAGCAACAAGAACAGCAAAAGGCATTTCAAAGTCTATTTGAACCAATGTTCACACCATGGTATTGGGATTATGGGCACTGGTATCTGATCAGCTCCAGGGCTCCAGGAGCAGTTTCTCTGACCTTGGGATCATTGGTCATAAAGAGGGCAAATTCTGTACTACAGCTGATCAAACTCTGTACTAAAGCTGATCAAATTCTTCCTAAATCAATTTCCTTGGAGCACAGTTAACAGTAGTCAGTGTGTTGGTTAGCAGCCCAGGCTGAGGAGTCTTGGATGGAAGTATCAGCTCTGTGGTGACTAGCTGTGGAGCCTTCACAAGTCACAGCCTCTCTGTCTCACTTTGCCATTCTAGGACAGATCAAACAGAACTGACCTCATGGACCACTTAAGAGAATGAATGTGCTTAGTGCGCATAGAGTGGCTCACAGTAAGCCCTGGGTCGGTGGAGCTCTAATTACTGTTTTGTTTTTATTTTTTATTTTTTAATTATATTTTTTCAAAGTTAATAGATCACACAAAATGTTACATTAGAAAACATAAGAGGTTCCCATATACCCCACTCCCCACCCCCCACCCCTATCAATTTTTTAGTTGTATTTTTTGAAGATACATGATCACAAAAAATGTTACATTCAAAAAATATAAGAGGTTCCCATATACCCCCAACCGCCTCACTCCACTCCTCCCACATCAACAACCTCTTTCATTAGTGTGACACATTCATTGTATTTGGTGAATACATTTTGGAGCACTGCTGCACCCCATAGACTAATTGGCTTTGGCTAGTGATGGTCAGTGCCCTTTTGCTAAGGACTGGGTCCACTGGGCCAAGCCTTTCCTTCCTGATCTGGTCACTGTCAGAGAGGCACATGATAGAACCTTCAACCTGGGGGCTTAAATAAGCAGTTCTGGGGCATTGTCAGACTAGCCCTGGCAAACTGAGACAGCGGCTAAAAGTAAAGATAGACTTCCCATGCCAAGGGGTGTGTGTGTGTGTGTGTGTGTGTATGTGTGTGTGTGTGTGTGTGTGTGTGGCAGGGAGGCTCTGCTCAGTCCAGTCTCAGGAACCCAGGTGGAGGAAGGGTCACCAGTCAGGCTGTTGTCCTTTCAGTGTGAAGTCTTTGGAGCTCCTGCCCATGGGTGCTTACATGCTTCTGCCTGAAGAGTCGCACATGGCTCCTTGGTCACATGCAAGCACCTAGCAGAGGAGAAGGGATGGTTACTCCTGTGGGTGACCAGGAGTGGAGGAGAATTGGCTATTGGTGCCATCTACCACTCAGCTGATCCTGAACAACGCTCTGAGGTTGTGTCTCTGGCTCCACTTCCCACTGTTGGAAAGCCCTTGCTTCTCCTACCAAGTGCCCTTTCTCAGCCAGCAGCTCTACCTGCAGTAGCAAGGTCTCCTCCACTGTCACGTCTGTTTCCTACCCCCAGCACCAACAACCTCAGCAACCCTCCTTCTGTGTCACCCTGCACTTTGTTCACACCTCAGCTATTTTCTGAGGGAAAACTGAGGGTAGACAGCAAGGGCCAAACCAGTATCAGGAAACACTGAATTTCAATAATACTCAAAACACAAAGGGCCAAATGGACATCAAGAGAGAAAAGTAAGTGGCGTTCTTTTTGCTTTGTGTTTTAAAAGCAACATCCTGTGTGAAACAAGAAATCCTTTGAGAAATGGTAATAATGAAATACCAATAAACCCAGAAGCTCCGTTTTGTGGTAGCATGTAAATCTGGGTCGGATTTATTAATGACATTCTGCTTCAATCCATAAAGTAGTGAAAGAAAAAAAGAGGAAAGAAGAAAAATTGGTGAAACAAATCAAGGAAAAGCAGATTTTTCAGTTTGATTAGTTTTTGGAAATGGATAGTCATGTTACTAACTGAGGCTGGCTGGTGATGAATATTTTTTTCTTCATTTTTCTGTGATAGAAAATTTCATTTTGTTCTTCAAAAGTTCTGAATATGCAAAATCCCCACAAAGAAGAGCTGTCTAAGATTGTGATAGCATCCACCAGCATTGCTAAGGGAAGGTATTCTGAGCTATGATAGGCTCCTGGTAACTAATCCAGGGCTTGGGGGACAGGCATTGCTGCTTACTCATCATTCTTACTTTAAAGAGAGTTTTAGAACTCATTAGGAAAAGAAATGGGCATTTTTCAATAATGTTGCATATCATACTCTATTATGCTGGTTTTCTCCAGCTTAGGGAACAAAATAAAGTGCCATTAGCTCTTTCATTCAGTGTAGGGGAATTGCATGTTCTGTTCTTGAGTCCATCCTTCCCCTTTAGGATCTTTCTCTCAGAATAAGAACCCTAGGGGTTAACTCAGCTCAGAAGGGTCAGAGGAAGCACAAGCCCAGCCTTTTCCATGAGGATCTTCTGTTTCCTTGTTCCCCTGCTGTTAGCACTGCCCCCTGCTGGCTGCCCTGCTGCCCTGTCCCCTTTGGCACCAGGCTTTCAGGTGTGAGAGAGGAAGGTGCCTCCCACCTCTCCACCATGTGTCTGGAGGCCTGGTCTATGTGTTGGACCCTGTGGCTCTTTTCCAGCCACACATGTGTTCCACTGGTGGGCTGGCCAGTAAGAACTTAAGCCACAGAATGACCAGGAGCCCAGCTTCCTTCTAAGTCCTTAATTAACTAGGCATATGGAGGTGATGTGAGTGATGGGGACCATGTTATCTTTTTTTCTTTCCAGATGGCCTCAAGTGGGCCTGGGCAGTAACTCTGAACCTCAGAGGGGAGGGTCTGGATTCCAGAACATTCCCTGACAGGAGACCAAGTTCCTCCTTTGGAGAATTGACCTTGTATCATCCTAGAAGAGTGGGTGGGGTGCTTGGGCTTCCTTGGGTTCCCAAAGGGCCTTCTGATCTGGGGGTTTACCTACAAAGTTTCCTTCAAGAGGACATAACACTGCCAGCAAGAGGTGACTCTCGGCCAATCAACATCCTACGTTATGTATGTTAAAGATAATGTGATCTCTCCACGGTGTATTACATTTCTTAAAATGTTGGATTTTATTTGATTTAATTCAAATATCTTTAATTTTTATATAGTATAGCCATTTGATACTGTTTATGAATTCCAAACATAGATATTGGATTATGTTTGTAAACTGGTCTCTTCCTATGGGCATAATAGATTGTATTAACTTCAGAGGTTTCACTTTTACTTTGTTAAATTATGATCAAGGGTTGAAATGGCCCATGTCAGTAGGACATTGAGTCTTCACCCCCTTGGTGGGCAGGGACTCACTAAGAAAAAGACATGGCAAAGGAAGTAGTTGGAGTTTTGATGCTGGATCCCAGGGAAGTAAACACACAGGAGAAGAACACAGAGGAACAGAGATGGCTCTATAGACATGGCAGAGGCCTGGAAAGAGAGAGAACCTGATGGTCTAATGTTGACCTTGTGGCAACACCAGAGCCGCCAAGCCCATAAAGAAACAAGCCCCAGACAGAGAGACAAGCCTTATGCCAGCCTACAGCTGAGACCAGAAGAAGCTGGGACCATGGAGTCTGAAGAAGAAGGCTGAATCCTCACAGAGACCAGCAGCCATCTTGCTCCAACATGTGGCAACAGACTTTGGTGAGGGAAATAAGTTACACTTTATGGCCTTGTGACTGTAAGCTTCTACCCAAAATAAACCCCCTTTGTCAATGCCAACAGATTTCTGGTACTTTGCATCAGTACCCCTTTTGTTGACTAAGGCATATAGTCAAAGTGTTTGATATTTTCTTTTTGATTTCTCCCCATTGCTTTGATGATTAAAAGGCCCTTAGAGCTGTTTTTTCACTTACCTTTTGAAATCCATCCAGAATTTTCTTTTGTCTGCAATGAAGTGGGAAAATACAAGTTTATTTTTAACCCAAAGAGCTATCCAGTTTTCACAGTACCAAACACTGAAAACTTTATCACTGGCCATGGTTTGGGCTTCTCGTTAACCTACGAGTGTAGGAGCCATACTGGAGGTGATGCTTTCCACAGAGGTGAAGGCCACAGTGGACCAGGGCACCCTGTGACCATGCCAGAAGTGGACAAGCTTGAAGGCCACAGTGGGAGGAAGCTCAGGTGTGGTGGGCTTGTTCTGGCCAGTGGTGGTGTGTGAGCAGGAGCCCTGAGCCCATACTGGGAGGTTTTCTGTCCTCCCCATCCTGTAAAGTGACTTGGAGCACAAGCACACCAGATTTTCCAGCAGCTGTGAGACAAGTTCTTTTAGCATGGCACCCCTGGAGTTCTTAAGAACTTTAAGACAATACTAAGGATTGCCTTGCTGGACTTAGCATGTGGCTGTGGACAACAACCAGGCTGACTTATCTTCACACCTTTCTCAGAATGACCAGGTGTCTTGCACAGGATGGAAGGTGTGTGAAGGGTCTGTAGAGACTCAATTGAAGCTGCTTTCACCCAGTCTGAGTTCCTGGAGTCAGTGAGCTTGGGGGTTACTGGGTTTTCCAACATACTCTGCATATGTGCTGCATTCTCTTAACTGTGCTTTCTGCCTTGTGCCTTGTAGTTGGTAGAAATGCTTCCTTTTGTTACCCACCCAGAGGAAAAAAGTAAGGCAAAAACAAACTTAGGCAACCTGGCATTAGGTTCGAGACCTGATCCTGCCCAAATCCAGCAAGACCACGTGTCTGAGTTCACTGTCGGGAGGATATAAGCAGCCAAAGTGATATACATGGCTAACCAGGGGAGGATTAAAGAACAGCTAGCAAGTGCATTTCTTCATCTTTTTTAGATAATGAGGCATACGTACTTTCCCTTTAAGGACAAGCTGGGATGAACAAATGGAGATATTAAAAGATGATAGCTGATGGGTGGGGCAAGATGGCACCTGAGTGAATGCACTTCATAATTGTTCCTGCAAAAGGCCGGCTGAGTACAGTTGGAATCTTGCTGCAGTGGGCTGTTTCGGGGACTTGCAAGGCAGGAAGTGTTTGGACATTGATTTGGAGAGACTGGAACAGAAGTCGTGCTTGGTAAGGGTAGAATTCTGGGTTTCTAACACTGAGGTCAGAAGTTGTGGAGAGGTGGGACTCTTCCCCCTAGGGCATTCCCTGAACTGTTAGTAGTGTGGCAACATTCCCAAGCCCTGTGTTCCCCAGAAGAATGGTCCCCAGGACCATGACCCTTAAGCCACCGCAGCCCACTTTCCACAGACCCACAGGCCCCAAGCGGACAATATCGCAGACTTCCCACTCCCAAATCCAGCGCTTTGCCAAATCCAGTGCTCCCTGCGGTAAGGGAATACACTAGCCGTTCATTTTGGAGTGACTCTGTGAGTTGGAGGGTTTTGGTGGGAGGTGCAGAGGGGCCAAATGAGATGGGGGTTCAATTTTCAGGTCCTGCCACTCCCCCCCTATTTTTGAGCTAGGGAGCATTCCAGCTGGCTTGGGGAAAACTGGGGAAGAAAGGAAAGGCAAATCTGCTGAGAAAGCCCAATTTACCTAAAAGTGCTGGGATCAGAAACTTGGTCTGGGAGAAGGTGGAGTCAGAAAATCAACTAGGCAGCAGACTTGGCCCAGTTGTTATAGTGTCTGCCTACCACATAGGAGGTCTGCGGTTCAAACCCCTGGGCCTCCTTGACCTGTGTGGAGCTGGCCCATGCTCAGTGCTGATGCACGCAAAGAGTACCCTGCTACGCAGGAGGGTCCCCCATGTAGGGGAGCCCCATGTGCAAAGAGTGCGCCCTGTAAGGAGAGCCACCCAGCACGAAAGAAAGTGCAGTCTGCCCAGGATTGGTGCCACACACACGGAGAGCTGACACAACAAGATGATGCAACAAAAAGAAACACAGATTCCCGTGCCACTGACAACAACAGAAGCAGGACAAAGAAGACACAGCAAATAGACACAGAAAACTGGGGTGGGGGGGAAGGGGAGAGAAATAAATAAATCTTAAAAAAAAAAATCAACTAGCCCTCCTGTAGTACACCTAAGGGAGATGGACTGTAAGATGTGTTTTGAAAACTTCCATTAGCATATTTGGTGTTTCTGGTGATGTGTGGGCATGCTCTCTTTGGAAATTAAGAGACATTGTTTTCTCTGGTGATTTGGTTCACCAAGGACCCACTTGATTCTCCTACTGGATACCTCACACAGCTTTCCTGCTCCCCTGGGAGAGAGAGAAGGGAGAAAGGGGGAAGGTCAGACTCCTAAGCATTTTATTTAAATGCAAAGAGGATTCCTTGCTTGAAATGTTGGTCTTTTTTATTGGCTTATTTTTTTGTTTTTCCTTCCTCTTTATAACCCCACAGCCCTTTCCTCCTCCCCCTCCTCCTTCTCCTCCACCTCTTCCTCTTCTTCTTCATCCCCCTTTTCTTGCTTGAATTTCCACCCCCACTTTTCCCTCTTTTTTCCCTTTCTCTTCTTTTTTATATTTTTTATATTAGGTGTGGCAGGGAGTGATTCACATTTGCTGTGTTTCCTCATCCTCTATTTCCTCTTTTCTATGTGTACTGATTTGGGCTACCAATACTTACCCCTTTCCTCTACATCTTTCTATCCTCCATCATTTAGTGTTTCTCTTACATTCCACTGCTCTTAATTTAGCCCCCAATTTTTATTTCTAATACCTTTGTACTGTTTTCTGTCTTTTATTCACTCTCTATATTATTGTCCTTTCCTTTCTCTTCCCACTTTCCTGACCACACTGGTCTTTTAATTAATACTATATTCCTACCATATTCAGGTTACTGTCTCATTATAGATACTCCATTTTTCTTACTGTTATAACTCTACACAGCTTACATGAGTCTAATACCCATTCTTCTAGATCTCACATGGTTCTTCTGCTAATATTTACTAACAATACTACTATTATACTTTTTTCTTTTCTTACTCTTTTTGCTTTCACTTACCCTAATATTTTCCTTCAAGTGAACTTAGCCAACAGGACAGAAATAGAATAAGAAGAACAAAATGGCAAAGAGAAGACTTAACACACATGAAAAGCAGCAACTAATTAAACCCTGACACTAGACAAAGAAGCTAATCAACCCACCAAGATAAAATGATGACCAGGCAGCAACAAAAAACTACAAACCAAACCAATAATCAGGAAAACATGACCGAATCCAATGAACAAACTAAAAAGTAGGAAGAAGAGCAGAACATCAAAAAAGTAATTAAAGTTCTCAAAACATTTAATAGGGGCCAATTTAATGAGGTGAAGGAAGAGATAAGACTATGAAGAAAACACTTAGAGAGCATACAGAAGAAATTGCAATCATGCAAAAAAAAAAGACAATGGATATGATGGGGAGTAACAGCACAATCCAAGAAATCAAAAATACACTCTCAGCAAATAACAGCAGATTTGAAGAGGGAGAGGAAAGAACTAGTGATGTACTGTCTTCCACTATGGAAGATAGTACATCCTAAATCAAACAGACAGTAGAATTGATAGATAAAAAGAGAGAAAAAATTCAACAGGGACTTTGGGACCTGAATGACAAAGCAAAATGTGAAAACATATGCATTATAGGCATCCCAGAATAAGAAGAGAAGAGAAAGGGAACAGAAGGGGTGTTGGAGGAAATAATGGGTGAAAACCTCCCAAACCTATTGAGGGAGATGAATGTCCACATCCAGGAAGCACAATGCACCCTAAATAGCATAAATCCCAACAGGCCTACCCAAAGACATATACTTGTCAAATTATCCAATGCTCAAGACAAAGAGAAAATACTAAAAGCAGCAGGAGAAAAGAGAAACCTCACATACAAAGGAGGCTTCATAAAACTAAGTGCTGATTTCTCATCTCAAACCAAGGAGGCAAGAAGGCAGTGGTATGACATAGTCAAAGTACTAAAAGAAATAATTTCCAAAAAGGAATACTCTGTCCCCCTAAACTGACATTCAATATGATAGAGAGTTCAAATATTCACAGACAAACAGAAATTAATAGATTATACCAACAAGAATACTGCCCTTCAAGAAATACTAAAGGAAGTTCTATAGGTGGAAAGATAAAAAACAGGAGAAACAGAGTTGGAGGAGAGTGTAAGAACAATAAAAAGACAAAAAAAAGTAAAAAACCAAACAAAATGTAACAAACACAAATCCAAAGAAAATATGGCTAATATAAATAATTCCTTGAAAGTGATAACACTGAATGTCAATGGGTTAAACTCACCTGTCAAGGGACTCAGACTGGAAGATTGGATAAAAAAGTATGATCCATCTATATGTTGTCTACATGAAAAACATCTTAGACCTAGGGATTCAAGGAGGTTGAAAATGAATAGCTGGAAAACATCTTACAGGCAAATAATAACCAAAAATCGGCAGGAGTAACTATGTTAATATCAGACAAAATAGACTTTAAATGCAAAATAATTGTGAGAGACAAATATGGACACTACATATTAGTGAAAGGGATAATCATTCAAAAAGGAAAGAACAGGTATAAACATTTATGCTCCTGGGAAGCAGACTTGACTCAGTGATTAGGGCATCTGTCTACCACATGGGAGGTCCACGGTTCAAACCCTGGACCTGCTTGGGGCCTCCTTGACACATGTGGAACTGGCCCATGCACATTGCTGATGCGCACACAGATTGTTGTGCCATGCAGGGGTGTCCCCATGTAGGGGAGCCCCAAGCATAAGGAGTGCACCCTGTAAGGAGAGCTGCTCAGTGTGAAAGAAAGTGCAGCCTACTCAGGAATGGCACTGCACACACAGAGAGCTGACACAGCAAGATGATGCAACAAAAAGAAACACAGATTCCAATGCCACTGACAACAGAAGGAGACAAAGAAGATGCAGCAAAAAGAGAGAGAACAGACAACTAGTGTGTGGGGGAGGGGAGAGAAATAAATAAATACATCTTTAACAACAAAAACAAAAACAAACAAAAAACATTACACTCCTAACAAGGGTGCCTACAAATATGTAAGACAAACACTGGAGAATCTAAGGGAAGGAATTGATGCCTCTACAGTTATAGTGAGGGACTTTAATACACCACTATCAACTTTGGACAGAACATCTCAAAAGAAAATCAATAAAGAAGAAAAGACTTTGAACAATATATTAGAGGAACTGGACCTAATAGACATATACAGAACATTACATCCAAATAAAGCAGGAAAAACATTCTTCTCAAGTGCACATGGACCATTCTCCAAGATAGACAACAGGATAGGTTGCTGAGAAAGTCTCAGTGAATTCAGAAAGTTTGAACTCATACAAAATAATTTCTCTGACTACAGTGGAATGAAGCTGGAAATCTGCAAAGGTCAGAGACCTGGATTTGGCAACAAGATATGAAAGTTAAATAACACACTCTTAGAAAAACAGTGGGTCAAGGAGGAACTCTCAAAAGAAATCAATAACTACCTTGAAACAAATGAAAATGATAATGCACATATCAAAACTTATGGGATGCAGCAAAAGTGGTACTGAGAGGGCAATTTATAGTCATAAATTCACACGTGATAAAAGAAGAGCTAAAATTGAAAAACTAAGTTCACAGTTGGAGGATTTAGTAAAAAAAAAAACAATGACAAACTAAACACAAAGGAAAAGTAAAGAAATAACAAAGATCAGAGCAGAACTAAATGAAAAAATAAGAAAGCACTTAAAAAAATAAACAAAACCAAGACCCAGTTTTTTGACAAGATCTATAAAATTGACAAACCCTTAGCTAGACTAACAAGAAAAAAAAAGATGCAAATACAGAAAATAAGAAATGAGAAAGGGGATATCACCACTGACCCCACCGAAAAAAAGACTATCATAAGAAGATACTTTGAAAAACTATATTCCAACAAAAATGAAAATTCAGAGAAAATGGACAAATTCCTGGAAACACATAAGCAACCTATATTAATGAAAGAGGAAACTGACAATCTCAATAAATCAACCACAAGTAAAGATATAAAATCAGTCATTAAAAGCCTCCCAACTAATAAGAGTTCTGGGCCAGATGGCTTCAGAGGTGAATTTTACCAAACTTTCCATAAAGAACTAATGCCAATCTTGCTGAAACTCTTCCAAAAAATTGAAACAGAAGAACATTGCTTAACTTATACTATGATGCCAATATTGCCCTAATATCAAAGCTGAACAAAGACGCCACAGGAAAGGAAAATTACAGACCAATCTCTCTAATGAACATAGATGTGGAAATCCTCAACAAAATACTTACTAATCATATTCAGCAGCACATTAAACGAATTATACACCATGACCAGGAGGAATTCATTCCTCGTATGCAAGGATGGTTCAACATAAGAAAATACACTAATGTAAACACCACATAAACAGATTGAAGGAAAAAAATCACATGATCATATCTGCAGATGCAGAAAAAGCATTTGACAAAATACAGCACTATTTCTTAATAAAAACTCTGCAAAAGATTGGAGTAGATGGAAACTTTCTGAACATGATAAAAGATATATATGGAAAACCCCCAGTTAACATCATTTACAATTTTGAAATCTGAAAATCTTTCCCTCTAAGATCAAGAACAAGACAACGATGCCCATTATTACCCCTTCTATTTAATATTGTGTTAGAAGTACTTGCTTGAGCATTGAGGCAAGAACCAGACATAAAAGGCATTCAAATTTGAAAAGAAGAAGTCAAAATTCCACTATTTGCAGATGATATGACCCTATACATAGAAAACCCTGAGAAATCTACAACAAAGCTTCTAGAATTTATAAATGAGTTCAGTAATGTCACAGGTTATGAGATCAATGCACAAAAATCAGTAGCATGTCTGTACAACACTAATGAAATCCTGAGGAGGAAATCAAGAAAAAATACCATTTGCAATAGTAAATTAAAAAATCAAATACCTAGAAATAAATTTAACTAAAGATGTAAAAAATTTATACACAGAAAACTACACAACACTGTTCAAGGAAATCAAAGAAGACTTAAATAAATGGAAGAATACTCTCTGTTCATGGATAAGAAGGCTAAATATTATTAAGATGTCTATCCTACCAAAACTGATCTACACGTTCAATGTAATCCCAATGAAAATCAACACAACATTCTTTAGTGAACTAGAAAAACTCGCTAAGAAATTTATTTGGAAAGGAAAGAGGCCCCGAATAGCCGAAGACATATTGAAAAAGAAAAAACAAAATTGGAGGAATTACACTACCTTACTTCAAAACATAGTACAGTAGTGAAAACAGCATGGTACTGGCACAAGGAGAGACACACTGACCAATGGAACCGATTTGAAAATTCTGATATAGCTCCTCATAGATACAGTCATATGATATTCACAAGACCACCAAACCCACTGAAAGAGGATTACGAACTCACACCTTATAAAAAAATCAACTCAAGATGGATCAAAGACCTGACTATAAGAGCCAAGATCATAAGACCATAAGGACCTTAGAACGCAATGTAGGGAAACACCTACAGGACCTTGTAATAGGAAATGGCTTCATGTACTTCACACCAGAAGCACGAGTAGAAGAACAAATAGATACATGAGACTTCTTCAAAATTAAAGCCTTTTGCACCTCGAAGGACTTTGTCAAGAAAATGAAAAGAGAGGCTACCCATGGGTAAAAATATTTGGTAACCATATATCTGATAGGAGACCAATATCCTTCAAATATAAAGAATTCCTATATCTCAAAAATAAAAAGACAACCCACCCATTTTAAAAAGTGGCAAGACTTAAATAGAAACTCCTCGGTTCCACACATTTAACTTCCATTTTCCCTTCCACCTTGCTGCCTACAGTAACAGCCAACCTCCGTTTCCCGAGGAGCCACTTCCAAAGATAGATGGAATAGTGTTCAGGGCCTAACTTGCTCAACTGCCCCAATGCCCTGGGAGCCACCCTTTCTCTCAAGGGGATACAGTTCCCTCTATTTGATGGCATTAGTCCTCCCCAGGATGTGGGTCCACCCCCACTCTCACTACTTGGGTTTCTAACCCATGGTGTCACCCACTCTGGCAGAATGAGCATGTAGACATTCCCCAGGAGCCCGTCCTACATCAGACCCTCCCCTCCGAGCATTCTAAACAGGTAATCCTCTTTATTATATTTTGATATGATTTTCTCCACATTTTACTCTCCACCAACACCTGACCCTCTCCTGTGTTCATATGTTACTCCTCCCTCCCCCCACTTTTGGGCATTGTTACCCATCCGCCCCTCCCCAGCCACCCTCAAACCCGCAAACCAAGGTAAATGGGGGGTAAGAGAGGAGTTTCATGAGAGTACACAAGGATGGATATAAAACATGTAATATTACACCATAACATATAGGAGATGACAGACTGATAATGTAAACCATGATGTAAAATAGAGGATAACTAAGAATGTAAAAAACTGTGTATCCTAAAGTATGCACCACAATGTAAGCACAGATGTCACCTTGTTAGAAAGCTATTGTCTCAGACTCTGTACATCACGTTAAGTAAATATGATGTGAATAAGGTGTAAGGGTATCGCTGTGGAAGGGAAAAGGTTTTGTGGTGGATGTATGGGAGTGCTGTATATTATATATATGCATTGCTGTGGTCTAGGGCTCCTGGGAAGAGAAGCTCAATAATTAGGGAAAAAAAAAAAAAGAAAGAAAAAGATAGGATGTAGAATTTTTTCCAAGTCATCACGTATTCTTTATCTAACCTTTAAACCTATTGCTATATGCCATTTCCTAGTAAGGGACCCTGACATTATATTGGGCTTCAAATTTCAGGGAGTTCTGGATCACAGAGTGGTTCAACAATGGCAATGGAGGGATACAGGTATAGGATACCATTGACAGGTGATATATGGCTGACAGGGAGCTGTACAGAACATATGTCCAGGGTGCATGGTAATGTTTGGATATACTCATAGTGGCAACAATTAAAAACCACAGCAGGGGGGGTACTGGGTTCCTGGCCAGTGGTGCTCCGTTGTGGTCCCTAGGGGAGCAGCGACAGTCTCCCAGGTGCAGCGGCGGGGACTGGGAGGGAGTGAGGGCTCAACAGTGAGCCCCTGATGCTAATGACTATGCTTGTGAGCTGATAAGCCTAAAATAAGAACAAGGCCTAGAGCAGCATTGTGCCTGGGAATTTCCTCCTGTCAGCCTTCATGTTACTCAAATGTGGCCAGTCTCGAAGCCAAACTCAGCATGTAAATGCAATGCCTTCCCCCCAACGTGGGACATAACACCCGGGGATGAGCCTCCCTGGCACCAAGGGACCACTATCAACTACCAACTGATGGTGCAACTGGAAAATGACATTATACGGAAAGTTCAATGCGGATCAGCAGAATATCCATGTCTACATAAAATAACATGACTTTAAAATGCTGTTTGACTAATGTAAGGGGGAAATGGAAAGGAGAAATGAGTTTATATGGTTACGAGTCTCTAAAAAAGAGTCTGGAGGCTGGCAGAAGGATTGCCCTTATGCACAACTCAGCAGAGTCTGAGAGACAGATAAAGCAGATACAACCCCCAGGTATTGGTTGCTTTGGGGGCTAAAGAGACCCATGGGAGTTATGGTCAAGGCCGATGGGCTTAACTACCAGTTCAGATGGCCCCTCTTTGGAAATGGTGTTTATGTGAGATGAATCTGGACTCAGATGGGATCTCTCTTCATAAGACTTTCATGCTAATGTGCTGGAGGTGCAGTTAGTGTTGGGGTTTAAGATATATTTAGGGGATTTGAATCTCTGGACTGACAATGTGATAGCCAGGTCCTGAGCCTCAACAGACTCCAGAACCTACAATCTGATTCATTGGACTCACCACACTCAGCTAAGATGGAGTTGAAGAAGGACAACCACCACACCATGGAGCCTAGAGTGATTACAACTGAAAGTGGGAGGATTGCATCCAGCATCCAGGTGGAATCTGAGCCTCCTCTTGACATAGAGGTGCAATGGACACAACCAATCCAATGTCCACATAGAAAAGGTGGCATTGGATTGGGAAAAGTGGACATGGTGGCTGATGGGTATGGGGAAAGGCAGGAAGAGATGAGAGGTGGAGGCGTCTTTGGGACATGGAGCTGCCCTGGATGGTGCTTCAGGGGCAACCACGGAACATTGTAAATCCTCACAGGGCCCACTGGATGGAATGGGGGAGAGTATGGGCCATGATGTGGACCACTGACCATGAGGTGCAGAGGTGCCCAAAGATGTACTAACCAAATGCAATGGATGTGTCATGATGATGGGAATGAGTGTTGCTGGGGGGGCAGAGGTGGGGTGGGGGTAGTGGGGTTGAATGGGACCTCATATATATATATATATATTTTTTAATGTAATATTATTACAAAGTCAATAAAAAATAAATAAATAAATAAAATAAAAAATAAAAAAATAAATAGAAACTTCTCCAAATAAGAAATGCAAATGATTAAAAAGCACATGAAAAATGCTCAAAATCACTAGATATTAGGGAAATGCAAATCAAAACTACAATGAGATACCATCTTACTCCCACGAGACTGGCAGCCATCAAAAACACAGAAGACTACAAGTACTGGAGAGGATGTGGAGGAATGGGAACATTCACTCATGCTGGTGGAAATGCAGAAGGATACAGCCATTCTGGAGAACAGTTTGGTGGTTTGTCAAAAAAAACTAGCTATGGATTTGCCATATGGCCCAGCAAGTCCACTGGTGGGTATTTACCCAGTAGAACTGAAAACAAGGATACAAACTGATATATGCACACCAATGTTCATAGCAGCATTATTTACTATTGCCAAAAGTTGGAATCAATGCAAATGCCCATCAATAGATGAATGGATAAATAAAATGTGGCATATACATACAATGGACTACTACTCAGCTATAAGATGGAATATAGTACAAACACATGTGATAACATGGATGAATCTTGAAAACCTTATGTTGAGTGAAGCAACCCAGGCATTGAAGCACAAATATTACATGATAAGTTGTCTCAGAGAGCTACAGACTGGTTGATAGGCTTAAAGAAAGTTTGGAAGAGAGCTAACACCTACATGGGTGAAATCTATGATAAGCTGTATGTACATATTTGTAGAGGGAAGGGATAAAATGGGGGCATACGGATGCCTTGGGTGGAGCTTTAATGGCTTGAAGGGGGCTAGGGATGGGAGGAAGGGTCAGATGGCCCTAGAAATTGGGGGGAGGGTGGGGAAATATTTGGACATAGTAGATTGTCAGGTATGTGGTTGAAACTGTAATGTTGAGAAAACTTTTTAGAAAATATAATAAGGAAGTTTACATGTTTAAGATGCTTAAGGGAGGACATCTTACACAGGTCAGGCTCCCAGGTAGTGTGTGAATGCTCATTTTGTCATAGTGGGTTATATCACTTGGTGGAGATCCATACAATTAGTGTGAAGTTATACCCACATCCTGAGGACTGATGTTCTCAAACAGGAAAATGTGTCTGTCAAGAATACTGGTGGATCTCAATGGGTTAGGACAGTCGAGTATGTCAAGCCATCAACACTGTTGCAAGTATCTCTGAATATGGTCCTTCAAGTAATGAAGACTGATTGTCACTGTGGGTGCTCTGGGGAGGGGGAGAGGGGTATTGAATAGATGGAATCAGGGTAACTGTAGGGTAATGGAAGTGTTCCACAAGATCATGCAATGATGGATATAGGACATGTTAAATTACACCAAAATTGTATAAAAGTATATAGGTTAAAATGTAAACTATAATGTAAAACATAAGATACCTAAAAATTTAGAAAATTGTATAGTCTAAAATACAGATCATAATGTAAGACAAAATGGAACCTTGGTTGCAATCTATGTTTCATATCTGTACATCAAGTGCAGCAAACACAATATGAACATGTGAAAATATCATTGCTAGGGAAGGGACAAAATGTTTGATATTGGATATGTGGGAATACCCTGTATTATATATGTGAATTACTGTGATCTAAACATTTTGTGAAGACGAAACAAATAATTAGAAAAAAAGAAAGGATGTAGACACTGAGGAAGAAATGAAATTGCCTTGCCACTGTACATACGGGGCAACACCTATTGCATTAATGAAAGACAAAACATCAAAAATGAAGCATTTTCATTTTTTGATACCCCAATTTATTTTTACTTTATTTAGTTTTTCTAAATTACTATGTATTCTATATCTAACCTTTAAATCCATCACTATCTTCCACTTTATTATTTGTGGAACTTGACAATATATTAGGCTTCATTTTTTAAGAAGTTTTTTTGTGTGTGTGTTGAACAAAATTTTAATATTCTAAATTTAATCAACATCCAGCAGGTTATTTTGACTATATATTGTACATTGGAAGGAAGAATAAATTATTTTCAAAATCACATTTAGATTTCAAAGAGTAAATATTAAAATAGTCTCAGTGTGAACAGAGAGGTTCAACTCTGGCAGGGGAGGAACACTGTGTGGGATGTTATTGATGGGAGCCACATGGTTGGGAGGGAGTTCTCCAGGCATGTATATAGGGTACATAAAAATGTTTGGATATTTTCATAGTGGTTACAATTAAAAACTTCAAATAAGGGAATGTTGAGTTCCTAAACTAGGGAGCTCTATCACATTCCCCAATGGAACAGCATCAATCCCCAAATGCAATGACAAAGACTAATAAGGATGGTCCACCAATGAGCCCTTTATACTGATGACTATGCTTATGAGCCTGTGTGCCTAAAATATGAACTAGGCCTAGAGGTGCAGTTTGCCTAAGAGTTACCTCCTGAGATCCTCCATGTTGGTCAAATGTGGCCACTCTCTAAGCCAAACTCAGCATGAAAATGCATTACTTTCCCCCAGCATGGAACATGACTCCCAGGGATAAGCTTCTCTGATGCTGAGGGATTACTTCCAAGCACCAGCTGATGATGTAACTAGAAGAAGACTTTGAATAAAAGGGTCAAGTCAGACCAGCAGAATATCTCAACCTTCACGTAATAACGTAATAACAGTTGTTAAAAACTGTTTTTTGACCTTGAATAAAAGGGGAAATGGAAAGGAGAAATGAGTTTATATGGCTATGAGTTTCCAAAAAAGAGTCAGGGGGTCATCAGAAGGGTCGTGCTTATGCATGCCTCAGCAGGGTCCCAGAGACAGCCAAAGTAGATAGAAGGCCAGGTACTAGTTCTCCTGAAGGCTGCAGAGACCCACGGGTTCTATGGTCATGGCAGCTGGCTCTGGAGTTCAGTGCCATGTCAGTGGGCCCTACTTTGGAGTTTGTATTCCTGAGTATGATGGAATTTTACTCAGATGTGACCTTTCTGCACAACCCTCATTCATTTTTAATTTTAGTCATTCAACAACCATTTAGCCATCAAACACATCATGGAAGTTACTAAATAATATTTTGTGAATAAAGAGATAAGTAAAATATTCTTCCACATCTTATAGAGATTATGTGCAAGCAAAAATAGTAGTGACTACATGAAATACCCTGAGATGGCACTGACATCCTGGTGAAGTGGATCTAAAAGTTTATGCTCATTCTGTGGAGACAAGTGAAGGCTTCACAAGGGAGATGACTGCACTGACACTGAAAGTAGAGATTGGGGTAACTTCAAGAGGAGAAAGGTGTAAAAGCACACCAAGAAGAAACAAGAGGGAAACAATCCAATCAAGGTAACCATATGGTGTGGTGAGGTTTTAAAATTAGTTCTTGCTATCTGATGAACAATGAAGGGGTAGGATGTGAAAAGGGGATAAGCAGCCTGACCAGTTTGGCAGTAGCCATAGTATAGAGAGCCTGGTGTTTTGTGCAGAACATGGATATTTATGTTTTAAATTATTGAGAGTCAGGGCAGGTTTATAGAAGGTGATGGTCGTGAAATTACTTGCCATGATGAAAGCTTACTCTCAGTCAACATGACGATCGCTGTTGCCAAAACCCTACAGAGAGGATGAGGGATGGAAATAGCACAATTGTAGTGGGAAGTGAATCTGTGTGGGCTTGGACTACAAAGAAAAATATTCATTTTTACCCTAAGCACAATGTCAGGCATTTTGTATTCATTATTTCATTTAATTCAATTATTCCATGAAATTGTTTTTCACTATTCTGATTTAATGGAAGAATAATGTGAGGCAGCAATTCTATATTCTTATCCAAGGTATGTAAATGTAATTGTCATGGATTGAACCTTGGAGTTCAAAGTTTCTAGAATTTTGCACTTAACTAATAATTTATTTATTAATAAAATTAATATTTTAAAACTGTGTTAGATTTACAGAAAAGGTGCAAGGATAGTAGAGAGGATTTTCAAGAACTTCTCACATACTTTTCCAATATCTTAACACCTCCAAGCCAGAATAGCAAATTATATTTATTTTCAAAAATTCTTAAGCCATTCAGGCAGTGACAACGTCTCAGATTTTCTCCTCATATTTTATGACTTGTATACTTTTGAGGAGTGTAGGTCGGGTATTTTGTAAAGTGCCCCTCACTCTGAATTTGCCTGATATTCTTCTCATGTTTAGACAGGGTTAATGGGATTTTGGAGGAAGATCCCAGGATAATGTGTTATTTTCATTGCATCATATCTAGGGTGCATCCTATCAACATGACTTATCACTCTTGATGTTGACCTTGATCAACAGTGTTTGGAGCTTCCCTAACTTCCCCAATACTCATCAATTCTCTGCATTTCCATATATGGCTTTTGGAATGAAATTAATACGTGAAGCCCACATTCAGGAGTGTGATGTTTGTGCCACTGCCTTGAGAGAAAAATATCTCCATATATTATGGAATTCATCTTCACAATAAATATATATCTTTTAAAAATCAATTATGTATATTAGGATTGCCTCATGACATTTATATCTTACTTTGTGTTGTGATACAGTACTATTTTATTTTGTTTTTCACTTTATTCCAGTTTTGACCTTTGGAACTCTTTTGGCTATGTCCTGTGTCTATTTGAAATTATCCCCAACATTACCAGTTTTATTTTAAAGCATACTAACTTTTTGGTACTAAGAGATACTCCAGACTCTTTTTGTATATTTCTTGACCTAGTCCTGCAGGCAGCTATTTCTCCAAGAAAATTCTTCTTGCAAAAATGCTTTTAATATCCAAAGTCTGGACGATATATGTGCATTGCTACTGGGCCATCTCCATGGATATTAGAAAAACACACACGTGTGTACACAATCCTATGTATATATACATATCTGCAAATATTTCTACAAGCAACCCTGTGTAACTATATTTACCTCCACACGAATTCACACTGATGTGTCTGTCTCTAAATCATTAACAGAACAATCTAACATCCTCCCCTTGCTTATCTGAATCCTTCCACACCATGTTGGGAAGCATATTTCCCATATTCCATTCATTTACTTCATTGCTTAATTCCAGTGTACATGTATAAAAGTAAAATTTGTTAACCCATACCCTGATGGGACACAATATCAAATAGAGTAGCATACCTGTGTACAGTGCCCATTGATTTCATATTACAGACACTGTTCATATCCAATATTACTAATCCAGCATCTTTTCCTCCCATACCCCTCAGATAGGGCATTTGATGCATTTACAATACAGTTAGATTATTTTTGAACTTGGATGTTGTCAAGTTCAATGGGTTTTGAAAAATGCATAATGTCATATGCCTGCAATCCCAGTATAATAGAGAATAATTTCACTGTTCTGAAAATTTCTGAGCTTCACCTACTCAATGTACCTCCCTCTGCCTAAGGCCTGGGCAAACAGTGATCATTCTAATATCTCTGCTGTTTTGTGTTATCCTATTAGACTGGTTTCTTTTTTTAAAAATATTTTTTTAAAATTATTTTATAGGTACTTAGATTACATAAATGTTACATAAAAAGTGTAGGAATTTCCATATGCCCTGCTCCTCGTAGCTCCCACATTCCCCCACATAAACAACATCTTTCATTAGGGACATACATTCATTGCAATTGATAAACACATTTCAGGATATTGCTACTGAGCATTGATTATAGTTTACATTGTAGTTGACACTCTCTCCCACATAATTTTGTAGGTTATGGGAAGACATATAATGGCCTTTATCTGTCATTGCAAAGCCATTCAGAACAACTCCAAGTCCCCAAAATGCCCCCATGTTACAACTGTTTTTCCCTCTCCTTGCCCTCAGATCCTCCAGCGGTCACTGCCTCCACACCAATGTTATAATTTCTTCCATTGCTAGAATTACAATAAGTAACAATAAGTATAGACAATAAGGCTATAGAAGAATACCAGTAAGTCCACTCTAGTCCATAGTTCTTTCCCATTCTTAAGGATTCTGGGATGGTGATGCCCAATCCACCTCTAATTGAGAGGGGAGTTTGATCCCATTTATGGATGGGATGCTCTTGCTGGCAGTTGTAGGCTTTCTTATTTCCTTGGTATAGTGGTTGCCCATCCTCACCTCTTTGTTAATTGCCCTGGGTGGGTCCAATGAACTGGAGAGTAGGTGTTGCAACTCCACTGAGGCTCAGGGCACAGCTGGCACATGGGCAGTCCAAAGACTTAAGTTTCTTGGGTGTATACCTACTAACACCATCACCAAGTACAAGTTCAAATAGAAGGGACAGATGAGCTATGTGTAGGGAAGTCATAACTGAGTCCCAACTCTGTCACAATGGGGAGCACAAACCCCAAGGTAGACCCACTGGGAAGGCACCAAATTCCTGACCTGTCTACCATGACCATAGGACCTAGGTGTCTCCAGAGCTCTCAGGAGACTCACTATTTGGGGTAGTATCTATTTTGGCAGTCTATGAGATCCTGCTGAGATGTGCATAAGTGCTACCTCTGAAATGACCTCCCAATTCACTTTTAAGTCTCTCAGCCTTCTGAACTCATTTGTCTTTACATTCCCCCCCTTTTCTTTTACATCTTTTTCCAGTTACCCTGCTATTTGATTGGTGATGGTAATCCCTCAGTGTACAGAAGGCTCATCCCTAGGAGTCATGTCCTACTCTGGGGGGAAGACAACGCATTTGTATGCTGAATTTGTCTTAGAAAGAGGCTACATTTGAGCAACAAGGAGGATCTCAGAAGGTAATTTTAGGCACCCTAAATACAAGGCTAAGTTTCAATTTCAAGAGCAAAGGCTCATAAGCATAGTCATCAATATCAAGGGTCCATCAATGGGCCATTTTTCTTCACTAGTCATTGCC
The DNA here is from genome assembly GCF_030445035.2 of Dasypus novemcinctus. NCBI lineage: Eukaryota > Metazoa > Chordata > Mammalia > Cingulata > Dasypodidae > Dasypus > Dasypus novemcinctus. Next base: position 117,027 of record NW_026688216.1, read on the forward strand.
CCTGTACTTGGGGGATTGCTGCTGTTCCATTAGAGAATGTAGCAGAGCTCTCCAGGATTAGAATTCAATATTCTCTCAGTTATTGTGTGTCTCTCCACCCACTATGGCAATGCCACATGAATATGTGAAAACATTTATATACCTTACGTGTATTTCCAGGAGAAATTCCTCCCATGTATCCCTCATTACTGACACTCCACACTAATGATTCTCCCCTTCTCCAATTGTAACTCTTCTGTGATCTAAAGCTTCTTCAAAAATGAAGCCAATAAAATAGCCAAATACAATTATTAGGAAAATCAAATAATAATGATAGGTTAAATATTAAAAATAAAATTTAAAATTTGGGATATTACAAAATAATGAAAACTATTATTTTTTTAAAAACTTTTTTCTTTCATCAGTTTAATATATATTGTACTGTGTGTATACTGAGATTTCCTTCCATTTACTCCATTTTGTTTATTCCATTAAACAAAAGTATAAAATTTTGTTTTCAAAGAAGTTTTAGGTCACAGAAAAGTCACACACAGCATATAGGGGACCCGATATACCCAACATCCTCCCCCCTTTTCCCCTTCCCATGTCAATACCGTTTTACATGTGGATGGTACATTTGTTTCAACTGTTATACAAGCAGTAAATCATAGCTACTAACCACGGTCAATGGTTTATATTATGGTTTACATTTTACAGCACATTAATTTATAAATTATTTAATAGATTATTTATTTATTTTTAAAAGTTACATTCAAAAAATATGAAGTCCCATTCAACCCCACCACCCCCACCCCGCACTCCCACCACAGCAACACTCTCTCCCATCATCATGAATCATCCATTGCCCCTGGCAAGTACATCTCTGAGTATCACTGCACCCCTAGTCAGTGGTCCACATCATAGCCCACACTCTCCCACGTTCCATCCAGTGGGCCCTGGGGGGATCTACAATGTCCCGTAATTGTCCATGAAGCACCACCCAGGACATCTCCTCGTCCCGAAAACGCCTCCACATCTCATCTCTTCCTCCCATTCCCCAAACCCAGCAGCCACCTTGGCTACCCTTCCCACACCCATTCCACATTTTCTCTGTGGACATTGGATTGGTTGTGTCCATTGCACATCTATGTCAAGTGGGGGCTTAAATTCCAGATGGAGACTGGATGCACTCCTCCTGCTTTCAGTTGTAGACACTCTAAGCTCCATGGTGTGGTCATTTATAAATTTTGATGACATTTAACATGACCAGTGTCCATCATTGTAAGATCATGTAGAACACTTCCATTGCCCAATAAATAACCCTCTTTCATATACTCTATGTGCTACCTCTGCCTCCCCTTGGGGCCAATATTGATCATCTGGCTTCACTACTTGGATAAGATTCACAGTTACTTGCAACACTGAAGTACTGACATTCTGGTTTGTCCTCCCCTCTTAGGAATCACCTATGCCCTCAAATGACTCCTGTCCCATTGTTTGAGAAGATATAGGTTCTCCCCAGGATGGGAGTTCAACAGCTTCCCACTCATTATGTGGGTTTCCACACACCGACACAAAACATTATGACAAAATGATCACGCACACTCTCCCTAGAAGCCTGCCCCAGGTGCACCCTGTCCTGAATGCTCCCCATCCAACACCATAAACCAGTAACCCTCCCTTGTCATATTGCCATAGGAGTGTTCTCAACTTTTTACATTCAACCACATACCTGACAATTCCCAGTGTTCACATGGTCTATTGCCCAACCCTCCCCCAGTTCCATGAGCCGTCCAACGTACCCTCACTACCCCACCCCTGTCAAACCAGCAATGCCTAACCCAATAGTATCACCAATGTTTTGTCATAGTCCTTCACTACCCAATGACACACTTTCACCTTATCATAGATTTGGTCCATATGGGCATTGGCTCACAAACTTCTCCCTTTGTATTTCCTCTAAATATCTCTTACAGACAATAGCTCTCTGAGTCTGCTTGGTTTGCTTAATTTATATCAAAAGTCATGTAATATTTGTCCTTCAATGTCTGACTTGCTTCACTCAACATAAGGAACTCAAGGTTCATCCATGTTATTCCATGAGCTAGTTCCGTATTCTTTCTTTTTACTTATTAAATTGTATGTTTCTTAAAGATACATAGATCACAAAATAAAGTTGTATTAAAAAAATGTAAAAGGTTCTTCCATTTCCGACACACCACCCTCCCACTCCTCCCACATCAAAAACCTTGTTTATCATTGTGGCATATTATTTGCATTTGGTGACTACATTTTGGAGCATTGCCAGACCGCATGGATTGTAATTTACATTGTAGTTTACACTCTCCCCAGTACATTCAGTGGGTTATGGCAGGATATATAATGTCCAGCGTCTGTCCCTGCAATATCATTTAGGACAACTCCAAGTAGCAAAAATGTCCCACATCTCAACTCTTCCTTCTCCCTTCCCTCAGCAACTACCATAGCCACTTTCTCCAGATCAATGTTACAGCTGCTTCCCTTACTATTCAAAATAATTTTACAGAAGAATACCAATAAGTTCACACTATTCCATAATTTATTCCTCCATCCTGTAGACCCTGGGTTGGTGATGTCCATTCCACCTCTATATTGAGAGGGGACTTATATCCAACATGGTTGGTGGATATGATTCTCTTACTTAAAGTTGTAGGCAATCTCAGTTCCCTGGTGTGGTGGTTAGCCATTTTCACTTTCCTGTTAGCTGGCTTGTGCAAGTTCAGCAAACCAGAGAATAGGAGTTCAAATCTGCTGAGGCTTAGAGCCCAGCTGCCACATGGCCAGTCCATAGCTTCAAGTCTTCTTAGGATACACCAACCCCAGTGACAAACTACAAGTTCAATTAAAAGTGACAAAAGAGGCATGTGTAGAAAGGTCACATCTGAGTCCAATTCCATCACACTCAGGAGCACAATTTCCATAGTAAGGCCCACTCCAGAGGCATCTGCCATGACCGTAGAATCTGTGTGTCTCCATACCTCTCAGGAGCACCAGTACCTGGAGTTGTATCTACTTTGTCTTTCTCTTTTCCCCATTTTTAAAAGGGTTGTTTGTCTTTTGTTTTTAGATATGTTTTCTTTATATATGCTGTATGTTAGGCTCCTATCAGATATATAATTACCAAGTATTTTCTTCCATCACACCTTTGAGGTGTAAAAGTTTTAATATTGAGGAGTTCCCATTTATCTATTTTTTTCTTTCACTTCTTGGGATTTGGATGTGAAGTTCAAGCCAAACTCAGAATGTAAATGCATTACCTTCCCCCCATCATGGGACACAACTCCCAGGGATGAACCTCCCTGGTGCTGAGGAATTACTACCAAGCACCAGCTGGTGATGTAACTAGAAAAAGACTTTGAATAAAAGGGTCAACTCAGAAGAGCAGACTACCTCAGCCTACATGTAATATTAGGCGTTAAAAACTGCTTTATGATCTTGAATAAAAGGAAATGAAAAGAACAAATGAGTTTATATGGCTATGAGTCTCTAAAAGAGAGTCAGGAAGTCATCAGAGAGGTTGTGCTTACACACACCTCAGCAAGGTCCCAGAGACAGCCAAAGTAGATACAACCTCAGGTACTGGTTCTCCTGAGGGCTATAGAGACCCACAGGTTCTATGGTCATGGCAGATGGCTCTGGAGTTCAGTGCCATGTCAGTGGGCCCTACTCTGGAGTTTGTGTTCCTGAGTGTGATGGAGTTGGATTCACATATGGCCTTTCTACACATGCCTCTTCTGTCACTTTTACTGGACCTGTGGTTAGCGCTGGGGTTGGTGTATATTCAGGAGACCTGAATCTCTGGACTGTCCAAGTGATAGTCAGGCCCTAAGCCTCAGCAGACTTGCAACTTATACTGTCTGGTTTATTGGACTTACCCTCGCCACCTAACAGAGGTGAAGACGGTCAACCACCACACCACAGAGCCAAGAGTGCCTACACCTGCAAGCAGGAAAATTGCATCCTTCATCCATGTGGAACCTAAGCTCCTGCAATATAGAGGTGGAGTGGACATAAACATCCCAGGGTCCACAGGCTGGAGGATTAGAGTATGGATTAGAGTAAACTTACTGATATATTCAACTATGGAACTATTGTGATTAGTAATGGAAGAATTTGTAGCATTGATGTGGAGAAAGTGGCCACAGTACCTGCTGAGGTTAGGGAGAGGGAAGAAGAGATATGATGTGGGGGTATTTTCAGGACTTGGAGTTGTCCTCGGTGGTACTGCAAGGAAAGACACTGTGCAATGTATGTCCTGCCATGGCTCACTAGGTGGACTGGGGGAGAGTGTAAACTACAATGTAAACCACTATCCATGTGGTGAAGCAGTGCTCCAAATTATATTCACCAAATGCAATGAATATCCCACAATGATGAAAGAAGTTGTTGATGTGGGAGGAGTGGGGTGAGGGGGGTGGGGGGTATATGGAGGCCTCATATTTTTTTTAATGTAACATTAAAAACAATAAAAAGATGAAAAAATATTCCCTATTACAAGGTCCTGTAAATGCTCCACTAGATTATCTTTCAAGGTCTTTATGCTGTTTGCTCTTACATTTAGATCTTTGATCAATCCTGAGTTGATTTTTGTATATGGTGTGAGATGGTGTTTCTCTCACATTCTTTTGGATATGGATTCCAGTTTTCCAAGCACAATTTGTTGGAGATGCCATTCTCTCCCAGTTGAATGTGTTTGGTGGCCTTTTTGAATATCTGATTCTATATCAGAACTCTCAATTTGGCTCAATTTGTTGGTATGTTTATCCTTGTGTCAATACCATGAAGTTTTGACCACTGTAGCTTTATAGAATGTTTTAAAGTCAAAATGTGTGATTCCTCCAATTTCATTTTTCTTTTTCAATATATCTTTTGCTATTTGGGGACACTTGCCCTTGCATTTAAATTTCATATTTAGTTTTTCCAATTCAATAAAAAGGATGTGTTGATTTCTACTGAGATTGTTTTAAATGTGTAGATCATTTTCAGTAGGATGGACATCTTAATGAAGTTTGGTCTTCCCATCCATGAAAATGGAATATTCTTCATTTTTTAAAAAGTCTTCTTTGATTTACTTTAACAGGGCTGTGTAGTTTTCTGTGTAGAAATCCTTTACATTTTCAATAAGTTTATTCCTAGGTATTGGATTCTTTTATTTGATCTTGTACATTGGATTTTTGTCATGATTTCCTTCACAGATTGCTCATTACTAGTGTACAGAAATGCTACTGACTTTAGTGCATTAATATTATAACCTGTGACATTACTGAAATCATTTATAAGTTCTACAAGTTTTGGTGTAGATTTCTCAGGGCCTTTCATACATTGGATCATGATATCTGCAAATAGTGAAATTTTGACTTCTTCCTTTCAATTTGGATGAATTTTATATCTTTTTCTTGCCTAAGTGCTTGAGTAAGTACTTCTAACACAATGTTAAATAGAAGCAGTGGCAGTGGAGATGCTTGTCTTGTTCTTGATCTTTGTGGGAAAGGTTTTAGGATTTCACCATTGTACATGTTGTTAGCTGTGGCTTTTTCATATATACTCTTGTTCAAAAATTTTCCTCCTATTACTATCTCTTTTGCAGGATTTTTATCAGGAAAAGGGTGATGTATTTTGGTGAATGCTTTTCTGCATCTGTAGATATGAACATGTGATTTTTTATTTCAATCTGTTTATGTGGTGTATTACATTGATTGATTTTCTTTTGTTGGATAATCCTTATATACCTGGGATGAAACTCACTTGGTTATGGTATATAATTCATTTGATGTGCTTTTGAATATGATTAGCAAGTATTTTTTTGAGGATTTTAGCATCTAAGGACATTGCAGAAATTGGTCTGTATTTTTCCTTTCTTGTGGTGTCTTTGTTTGGCTTTGTTTTTAGGGTAATGTTGGCATCATAGAATGAGCTAGGCAACGTTCCTTCTACTTCTGTTTTTTTTTGGAAGAGTTTAAGCAGTATTGGTGTTAGTTCTCTCTGGAATGTTTGGTAGAATTCACCTGTGAAGCTGTCTGATCCTGCACTCTTCTTACTTGGGAGGTTCTGATTCCATATTTACTTGTGATTGGTCTGTTGAGTTCATCAAATTCTTTTGTCAATGTAAGCTGCTTGTGTGTTTCTAAGAAATATTTCATTTCCTTTAAATTATCCTTCTTGTTGGCATATAATTTCTCAAAGTATCCTCTTCTGGTACTCTATTTCTATGGGGTTAATGGTGATATCCCCTTCTTCATTTATTATTTTGTGTATTTACATCTGATCTCCTTTTTTCTTTGTTGGTATAGCTAAGAGTTTTTCAATTTTAATGATCTTCTCAAAGAGCCAGGTTTTAGTTTTCATAATTTTTTCTAGTGATTTCTTATTTTCTATTTCATTTAATTCTACTCTAATCTTTATTTAGTTCTTTCTACTTCATTTGGGGTTAGTTTGTTTTTCTTTATCTAATTCCTACAGGTGTGTAGTTAGGTCTTTGATTTTTGCTCTTCTTTTTTTTTTTTCATTTATATATTTATGTCTATAAATTTCCCTCTCAATACAGCTTTGGCTGAATCCAATAAGTTTTGATATTTATTGTTGTCCTTTTCATTCATTTCAAGGTATTTCCTGATTTCTTTTGTAATTTCCTCCTTGACCCAGTGTTTGTTGTAGAGTGTGTTGTTTAATTTCCATATATTTGTGTCTGACCTAGTTTTCTGGCCGCTGCTAATTTCAAGCTTCATACCATTATAATCAGAGAAATTACTTTGTATAATTTCAATCTTTTTTAATTCTTTGAGTGTTATTCTGTGGCTTAGTATGCGGTGTATATTGGGTAATGGTCCATGTGCACTTGAGAAGAAAGTATATCCCACTGTATTTGGGTGTATTGTTCTGTATATGTCAATTAGGTCGAGATCCTCTAGTGTATTATTCAGAGTCTTTGTTTCTTTATTGATTCTCTGTTGAGATGTTCTGTCTAGTCATAATATTTTGTATTAAATCCCCCCACTATACCTGTATAAGCATCTATTTCTCCACTTAATTTTCCCAGTATTTGCCTCATGTATTTTGAGCCTCATGCTTAGGTGCATAAAAGTTTATTTTCGTTCTTTCATCTTGAAAGTTTACCCCTTTTACTAATATGTGGAACCCATCTTTGGCTCTTAAAATCATTTTGTGAGACGAGAACCTCTGTTCTTGTGTCCTGGACAGTTCTCTCATGTATGTCTGATGGGAAGAAAAGAGGCAGAAGAAGCTATAGGAAAAAAAAAGCAGCTCTGTGGTAGAAAGTCAGAGGCAAAACTACCACCACTAGGGATCACTGTTGGATAAGAATTGTTCCTCCCTCACACTTGCTGGAGGGCAGGGGGCTGAATTCAATGGCAGGGGGAGAGGGACGGGCCAAGATGGTGGTTGAGTGAGTGCACCTGAGTGTCTCTCCTGCATAGAAGCAACTGGGCAGCATTGGAAATTCTTCGGGACCAGGCAGTTTCAGGATTTTGCAGGGTAGGAGGTGTCTGGACATTGATTTCGTGGAAAGGCAATAGAGAAAATTCATGTATAAGATAAAATTGAGTTTCTCTTACACAGTGGTGGGGGCTGTGTGTGGGACGTTCCCTTCTGGGGTGGGTGGAGCTGCAGGAGGCCTTCGCAGACTGATTTGGGGAGACAGATGGGAGTTTTGTGTGAGATGGGGAAATTTTTTATTTCTGACATGAATAATAGTGCTTCCGGCTAGAGCCCCACCCCCAAGGCTGGCTGCCAATCTGTAGCAGCCTTAAATCACTCACAAAAAAAAGACATCACCAGGAGGTTGGTTCAGGGGCCTGCAGGGTGGGAGATGTCTGGAAGCCAATTAGGGGAATCTTTTGCGAGGCATGGGAATTTCGGGTTAGGACACTGATATCTGCTCTTCCAGCTGGAGCCACACCGGCTGGGCCTGGCTGTTGATCTGCAGCGTCATTAAATTGGCTGCAGTGTAGAGGGACCCAGAGGTGGCTGTTTCGGGTGATTGCAGGACGGGAGCTGTCCTGAAGTCGAATTAGTGATACAGCCACAGAGGAGACACTAGTGAGAGGGTGAATTGTGGGGTTCTGAAGCATAGGTCAGAGTTTGTGGATGTGATCTCCCCCATAGGTCTGGCAATGAGCTGTGGGGATCCCTGAAGGCTGTGTTGCACTGTGGTGCTCCTAGGCTCCCTGTTAACCAGATTTGAGGTTGCCAGGTCTGTGTCCCCTAAACCCTGGTGACCTACACCCCAAGAATCACACCTCTTGAGTCTGCAATATCACAGACTTTCCATCCCTGAATCCACCACGCCCTGAGGTCCATCTGATGTCAATGAATGACCTAGCCCTCAACATTTGTGTTTTTTCTTTTTTGTTTTGTTTTGTTTTGTTTTATTTTTTTTATTTTTTATTGTAGTGATTGCTAACATTGCATTATCTCCTAATCTTTTCTCCCATTGTATCCCCCAAGGTATTTTTTTTTCTTCTTTCTCTCTTGTCACTCATTTTCTTCTTATTTTATCTTACTTATACAATAGGTGCTAGAGGGAACACCTCACATTTGCTAGGTTTCCTCATCCTCCACTGCCTCATTTCTGTGTGAATTGATTTTGGCTACCTACACTATCCCCTTTCCCCCACATCTTGATATCCTCCATCATCTATTGTTTCTCCTATATTCCACCTCCCTTTCTTTGATCCCCCAAATTGTCTGTCAATTACTAATACCTTTGTTTTGTTTTCTGTCTTTTATCCACTCTTGAAACTATTGCCTTTCTTTTCTCTTTCCCTCTCTCATGAAAACACTAGCTTTTTAATTCATACCATATTCCTCCCATATTCACTCAACTACCTCATTATAGGTACTCTACCTACTGCTATAACTCTACACAACATACATGAACCTAATATCCATTCTCCCAGAACTCATATTGTTGCTCTGTTAACATTTCTTACCAATACTACTTTATGCATTTTCCTTTCTTACACAATTGCCTTTCCCTGGCCCTAATACTTTCCTCCAAAGTGAACTCATCCAGCAACAAGAAATTAGAATGAGAAGAACAAAGTGAAAAAGAGAAGATATAACACTTACACAAAAACAACAGCTAATTAATCCCCAAGACTAGACAAAGAAGCTAAGAAACTGATTAACCCATCAAGATAAAATGATGACCAGACAGCAACAAAAAACTACAAAACAAACCAGTAATCAGGAAAACATGGCTGAATCCAATGAATGAACTAAAAATCAGGAAGGGGAGCAGAACTTCGCACAAGTAATTAAAGATCTCAGAACATATATCACAGACAAATATAATGAAGTAAAGGAAGAGGTTAACAATATGAAGTCAACATTTGGAGGGGAAATTGCAGACATATGCAAAAAGATAACAGATATGATGGGAATGAACACCACGGTTCAAGAAATCAAAAATACACCTGCAGCAAATAGCAGCAGATTAGAAGAGGCAGAGCAGAGAATTAGTGATGTGGAAGACAGTACCCCGGAAATCAAAGAGAGAGAAAAATTGATTGATAAAAAGATAGAAAATATCCAGCTAGGACTTAGAGACATGAATGACAATGCAAAATGCACAAACATACGTATTATAGGCATCCCAGAAGGAGAAGAGAAGAGAAAGGAGTCAGAAGGAGTGTTGCAGGAAATAATGGCTGAAAACTTCCCAAATCTACTGAAAGAGACAGATTTACATATCCAAGAAGCACAGTGAACCCCAAACATCATAAACCCCAACAGGCCCACCCCAAGACACATACTTGTCAAATTATCCAATGCTCAAGACAAAGAGAAAATTCTAAAAGCAGCAAGAGAAAAGAAAACCATCACATACAAGGGAAGCTCCATAAAATTAAGTGCTGATTTCTCATCTGAAACCATGGAGGCAAGAAGGCAGTGGTATGATATAGTCAAAGTACTAAAGGAAAAAAATTTCTGACCAAGAATACTCTATCCAGATAAACCAGCATTCAGAAATGATGGAGAGTTCAAAATATTCAGAGATAAACAGAAATTGAAAGAGTATGCCAACAAGAAACTTCCCCCTCAAGAAATTCTAAAGGGAGTTCTGCAGGAAGAAAGGACAAAACAGGACAGGCAGAGTTGGAGAAGAGTGTAAGAGCAACAAAAAAGACAAAAAGAGAAGAAAAAAAAAACAAACAAAATATGACAAATAGAAGTCCAATCAAAATATGGCTAACATAAATAATATCTTGAAAGTAATAACACTGAATGTCAATGGATTAAAATCACCTATGGGAAGATTCATACTGCAACATTGGATAAGAAAATATGACCCATCTATATGTTATCTACAAGAGACACATCTTAGAGCCAGAGATTCATGGAGGCTGAAAATGAATGGTTGGAAAACAATCTTACAAGCAAACAATAACCAAAAAAAGGCAGGAGTAGCTATATTAATATCAGACAAAGTAGACTTTAAATGCAAAACAATTGTGAGAGACAAAGAAGGATACTACATATTAGTGAAAGGGACAATCTGTCAAGAAGAGTGAACAATCATAACTACTTATGCTCCTAACAAGAGCTCCTCTAAATACGTGAGGCAAATGCTGGAAAAACTAAGTGAAAGATTAGACACATCTACAATTATAGTGGGGGATTTTAATACACCACTATCAACTCTGGACAGAACATCTCAAAAGAGAATCACCAAAGAAATGAAATATTTGAACAGTATATTAGAGGAGCTTCTCTAATAGACATATACAGATCATTACACCCAAACACAGCAGGATATACATTTTTCTCAAGTGCACATGGATCATTCTCCAAGATAGACCTATGCTAGGCCACAAAGAAAGGCTTAATGAATTCAGAAAGATCAAAATTATACAAAATAATATCTCTGACCACAGTGGAGTGAAGCTGGAAATCTGCAAGCGCCAGAGGCCCAGATTTCACACCAAAATAATGAAATTAAACAGAACACTCTTAGAAAAACAGTGGGTCAAAGAAGAAATCTCAAAAGAAATCAATGACTACCTTGAAACAAATGATAATGATAACACAACATACCAAAATTTATGAGATGCAGCAAAAGCAGTACTGACAGTGAAATTTATAGCCATAAATTCATACATCAAAAAAGAAGAAAGAGCAAAAATTGAAGAACTAACTGCATATTTGGAGGAATTAGAAAACAAACAACAAAGTAATCCCACAGGAAGAAGAAGGAAGGAAATAAGAAAGATAAGAGCAGAACTAAGTGAAATAGAAAATAAGAAAGCACTTGAAAAGATAAAAAAGACCAAGAGCTGTTTTTTTGAGAACATGAATAAAATTGACAAACCTTTAGCAAGACTAACAAAGAAAAAAGAGAGAAGATTCAAATACACAAAATAAGAAATGAGAAAGGAGATATCACCACTAACCCAACAGAAATAAAGACTATCATAAAAGGATACTTTGAAAAGCTATATTCCAACAAAAATGACAATTCAGAGGAAGTGGACAAATTCCTAGAAACACATAAGCAGCCTATATTGATGAAAGAAGAAATTGATCATCTCAACAAACCAATCACAAGTAAAGAGATAGAATCAGTCATTAAAAACCTCGCAGCTAAGAAGAGCCCAGGGCCAAACGGCTTCACAGGTGAATTCTACAAAACATTCCAGAAAAAATTAACACCAATCCTGGTGAAGCTCTTCCAAAAAAATCGAAACAGAAGGAACATTACCTAACTCCCTCTTTCTTGCCAACATTACCCTAGGACGAAAGCCAAACAAAGACACCACAAGAAAGGAAAATTACAGACCAATTTCTCTAATGAACTTAGACGCAAAAATACTTAACAAAATACTTGCTAATCATATTCAACAACACATTAAACGAATTATACACCATGACCAAGTGGGATTCATTCCAGGTATGCAAGCATGGTTCAACATAAGAAAATCAATCAATGTAATACACCATATAAACAGACTGAAGGAAAAAAATCACATGATTATATCTATAGATACAGAAAAAGTGTTTGACAAAATACAGCACCCTTTCTTGATAAAAACACTCCAAAAGATTGGAATACAAGGAAATTTTTTGACCATGATAAAGAGTATATATGAAAACTTACAGTCAACATTGTTTACAATGGAGAAATCCTAAAATCCTTCCCTCTAAAGTCAGGAACAAGAAAAGGATGCCCACTGTCTCCCCTTCTATTAAACATTGTCTTAGAAGTACTTGATCGAGCACTGAGGCAAGAATTCAAAGGAATTCAAATTAGATATAAAAGGAATTCAAATTAGAAAGGAAGAAGTCAAAATTTCATTATTTGCAGATGACATGATCCTATACATAGAAAACCCTGAGAGGTCTACAACAAAGCTTCTAGAACCCATAAATGAGTTTAGTAAAGTTACAGGTTACAAGACCAATGCGCAAAAATCAGTAGCATTTCTGTACACCAATAATGAGCAAGATCAGGAGGAAATCAAGAAACAAATACCATTCACAATAGTAAATTTAAAAATCAAGTATTTAGGAATAAATTTAACTAAAGAGGTAAAAAACATATACACTGAGAACTACAGAAGACTGTTCAAGGAAATCAAAGAAGACCTAAATAAATGGAAGAATATTCCCTGCTCATGGATAGGAAGACTAAATATTATTAAGATGTCTATCCTACCAAAGCTGATCTACACATTCAATGCAATCCCAATGAAAATCAACACAGCCTTCTTTAAGGAACTAGAAAAACTAACTATGAAATTTATTTGGAAAGGAAAGCGGCCCCGAATAGCCAAAGACATATTGAAAAAGAAAAACAAAATTGGAGTAATCACACTACCTGACTTCAAAACATACTACAAAGCTACAGAAGTGAAAACAGCATGGTATGGGCATAAGGAGAGACACATAGACCAATGGAATTGAATCGAAAGTTCTGATATAGAACCTCATATATATAGCCATATAATATTTGATAAAGACACCAAACCCTCTCAACTGGGAGAGAATGGCCTATTCAACAAATGGTGCCTGGAGAACTGGATATCCATATGTAGAAGAATGAAAGAGGATTATCATCTCACACCTTATACAAAGATCAACTCAAGATGGATCAAAGACCTAAATATAAGAGCCAAAAACATAAAGACCTTGGAAAGCAGTGTAGGGAAACATCTACAAGACCTTGTAATAGGAAATGGGTTCATGAACATCACACCAAAAGCACGAGTAGCAAAACAACAAATAGTTAAATGGGACTTCCTCAAAATTAAAGCCTTCTACACCTCAAAGGAGTTTGTCAAGGAAGTAAAAAGGGAACCCACACAATGGGAGAAAATATTTGGTAACCACATATCTGATAAGAGACGAATAACTTGCATATATAAAGAACTCCTATATCTTGAAAATAAAAAGATAAACAACCCATTTAAAATATGGGAGAAAGGTTTAAACAGACACTTCTCCAAAGAAGAAATACAAATGGCTAAAAAGGACACGAAAAAATGCTCCAAATCTTTAGCTATCAGGGAAATGCAAGTCAAAACTACAATGAGGTACCATCTTACTCCCTTAAGATTGGCAGCTATGAAAATAACAGAAGACTACAAATGCTGGAGAGGATGTGAAGAAAGGGGAACACTCATCCACTGCTGGTGGGAATGCAGAAGGATCCAACCATTCTGGAGGACAGTTTGGCGGTTTCTCAAAAAATTAACCATAGATTTGCCATTTGACCAAGCAATACCACTGCGGCTATATACCCAGCAGAACTGAAAACAAGGACACAAACCGATATATGCCCACGAATGTTCATAGCAGCATTGTTCACTATTGCGAAAAGTTGGAATCAACCCAAATGTCCATTAACAGATGAGGGGATCAATAAAATGTGGTATATATATACAATGGAATACCACTCAGCTTTAAGAACAAATGCACTACAAACACACGTGATAACATGGATGAATCTTGAGAACCTTATATTGAGTGAAGCAACCCAGGCATTGAAGGACAAATACTACATGACCTCAATGATATGAAATAAGCAAGCTGTCTCAGAGAGCTAGAGACTGGAAGATAGGCTTACAGGAAATTGGGGGGTAGAGGAAGGATGTAAGCTGACGTCTGCAGGGGTGGAATCTATGATGATCTGGCGGTAAGTATGAGCACAAAGAAGAGATAAAATGGGGTCAAGGGATTGCCTTTGGGTGGGGCTTTGTGGGTTTGAGGGGGCCTGGGGATGGGCGGAAGGGTAATATTGTGAAAAAAATTGGGGGAGGGAGGGGCAACATATGAACATATGAGAGTGTCAGGTGTTGGTTGAGAGTAAAATGCAGAGAAAACCGTATCAAAATATAATTAGGAGGGTTACCTGTTTAGGATGCTCGGAGGGAACGGTCTGATGCGGGACAGACTCCTGGGGAATGTCTGAATGCTCATTTTGCCAGGGTGGGTTGTACCATTGGGTAGAGACCCAACTAGTGAGAGTGGGGGTGGACCCACATCCTGGGGAGGACTAATGCCATCAAACAGAGGGAATTGTATCAATTGAGAGAAAGGATGGCTCCCAGGGCATTAGGGCAGTTGAGCAAGTCAGGCCCTGAACAGTGTTGCAAGTATATCTGGGCGTGGCTCCTTGGGAAATGGAGATTGGCTGTCGCTGTGGGCCCCAAGGGGAGGGGAAAATGGATGTTGAATGGATGGAACCATGTAAATGTGGGGGCAAGAGAGGAGTTTCACGAGAGTACACAAGGATGAATATAAAACATGTAATATTACACCAAAAACATATAGGGGACGACAGACTAATAATGTAAACCATAATGTAAAACATAGGATAACTAAAAAATTTAGAAAACTGTATAGCCTAAAGTATGGACCACAATGTAAGCACAGATGTCACCTTGTTTGAAAGCTATTGTCTCAGATTCTGTACATCAGTTTCAGTAAATATGATATGAATAAGTTGAAAGATTATCGCTGTGGAAGGGAAAAGGTTTTATGGTGGATGTGTGGGAGTACTATACATTGTATATATGAATTACTGTGATCTGGGGCTCCTCTGAAGAGAAGCTGTATAATTAGGAAAAAAGAAATGAAAAAGATAGGATGTAGAATTTTTCCAAATCAATATGCATTCTATATCTAACCTTTAAACTCATCGCTATATTCCATTTTACTAGTAAGGGAACCTGACATTATATTGGGCTTTACTCTTCAGGAAGTTTTGGATCACAGAGTGGTTCAACAATGGCAGTGGAGGAATACTGGTATGGGATGTTATTGACAGGCAATATATGATTGACAGGGAGTTATACAAGGCATACGTCCAGAAGGTATGGAAATGTTTGGATATACTCATAGTGGAAAAAATTAAATACAACCGCTGGGGGGGTACTGAGTTACTGGCCAGTGGGGCTCTGCCATTGTCTGAAGGGGAGCAGCGGTAGTCCCCCAGGTGCAATGGTAAGGATCCGGAAGGAATGAGGGTCCAACAGTGTGCCCCTGATACTAATGACTATGCTTGTGAGCCTATACACCTGAAATAAGAACAAGGCCTAGAGCAGCACTGTGCCTAGGAGTTCCCTCCTGACAGCCTCAGTGTTACTCAAATGTGGCCAGTCTCAAAGCCAAACTCAGCATGTAAATGCAATGCTTTCCCACCAGGGTGGGACATGACATCCGGGGATGAGCCTTCCTGGCACCGAGGGGTCACTTCCAAGTACCAGCTGATGATGTAACTAGAAAATGACCTTGAATTAAAGGTTCAATGCGGACCAGCAGAATATCCCTATCTACATATAATAACAGGAGTTAAAAATGCTGTTGACCTAAATTAAGGCAGAAATGGAAAGGACAAATGAGTTTATATGGCTATGAGTCTCTAAAAAAGAGTCTGGAGGTTGTCAGAAGGATTGCCCATATGCACACCTGAGCAGAGTCTTAGAGACAGATAAAGTAAATACACCCCCAGGTATTGGTACTTTTGAGGGCTAAAGAGACCCACAGTTTCTATGGTCATGGCAGATGGGGTTCACTGCCATGTCAGATGGCCCTTCTTTGGAACTGGTGCTTCTGCGTGATGAAGCTGGACTCAGATGGGATCTCTTTTCACAAGCCTTTCATGCTACTTTACTGGAATTGTAGTTGGTGCTGGGGCTTAAGATATATCTTGGGGATTTGAATTTCAGGACTGACAATATGATAGGCAGGCCCTGCCCTCAACAGACTACAGCTCCTACACTCTGATTTATTGGACTTACTCCACTCAGCTAACATGGAGTTGAAGAATGTCAACCACCACAACATGGAACCTAGAGTGCCTACAACTGAAAGCAGGAGGATTGCATCCAATATCCATGTGGAATCTAAACCCCCTCTTGGCATAGATGTGGAATGGACACAACCAAGCCAAGGTCCACAGGAAGGAGGAATACAGTAAGGATCAGAGTGGACTTAATGATATTCTATTCATGAGCTATTGTGGTTAATAATCGAGAAAATGTGGCATTGATGAGGAAAAAGTGGCCATGGTGGCTGCTGGGTGCAGGGAAGGGTGCGACGGTTTGCTCGGTCGGTAGAGGTGGGGTCTGGCTGCGGACGAGGGGTCGGTCCAGCTCTGGACGAGGGGTCAGTCCCGCTTGGGACGAAGGGTTGGTCCCACTTGGGACGAGGGGTCGGTCCGGCAGCAGACGAGGGATCGGTCTCACAAGGGGTTGCGCGGTTCGGCTGACGGGGTCGCCCGGCGAAGCCGGCGACGAAGGGGTCGCCCGGAGAAGCAGGCGATGAACTGGGGACAAGGGAGGCCAGGCCCTTGTCGGGGGCTCTCAGGACTGGAGGGCGCATGGCAGAAGAACTACCGTAGAGACAAGGTAAACAAGCAAGTCCACTTTACTGAGGGAGAGGCAACAGTTTTATAGGGGCTGGGGAAGGCTGATTGGTTGAAGCCACGCCCTGTTCTGATTGGTTGCCGGTGAAAGGTCAGTGGGCGGTACTGGATGGGGGAGGGGTGGTGGTTAGGGATTGGCTGTCGCTGTTGCTGGGGGAAGGGGCAGGGTTTAGGGATTGGTGGCTGCTGTTGCTGGGGTGGAGGGCAGACTTGAGTTTCCCGCCCACGCCTGGCTGTTGCTGCTGTCGGGGGAGGGGAAAAGGGCGGGCTGGATTTTTCCGCCCACACCTGGCTGTTTCTGCTGTCGGGGGAGGGGAAAAGGGCGGGCTGGATTTTTCCGCCCACACCTGGCTGTTGCTGCTGTCGGGGGAGGGGAAAAGGGCAGACTGGAATTTTCTGCCCTGCGCCTGCGCAGGGAGAAGGAAGAAGAAGGGTGCCGCCCCACAAGGCATCGGGTGGCGCCATCTGGGAGGAGGGGTGGCCGCGGAAGCATGGCTGCCGAGAAGGGGAGACCCGAGGGCACTCTGCGCCCATGCCGAGCTTCCTTCAGGGGTGGCGGTGGGCCCGACCAACCACCCTATTATGGGGGCAGCGGAATAAGGCCTACCGCGGCCGCTCCCCTGCCAGGCCAGCAAACCACACTTCAGCCCGAGGGGTGACCGCAGAAGGGGAGGAAGAGAAGAGATGTGGAGGCATTCTCAGGACTTGGAGTTGTCCTGGGTGGTGACCCAGGGACAATTACCGGATGTTGCTTGTCCTCCCATGGCCCACCCGATGGAAGGTGGGAAAGTGTGGGCTATGGTGTGGAATACGGGACATGGGGTACAGCGATGCCTGGAGATGTACTCGCCAGATGCAATGGATGTGACATGATGATGGGGGAGAGTGTTACTGTGGGGGGAGTGGTGGGGTGGGGCTGGTGGGGGTGAATGGTAACCTCATATTTTTTTAATGTAATATCTTTTTAAAAAATGAATAAATTGAGTAGAATTTGAAAAAAAAAAAGCAACTGCTTTAAAATCATCAAAAGTTGATGATCTTCAGTACGATTGATGAGCAGGGTAGTGTACCAGAGGACCACCTGTTTTATGACCAACTCTGGGAGTTCACCAAGCCCCTCACAGACTTAGTGATGGGGGCTGACTCATATCCCCCAAGACACATTCAAATCCTGGTCCCTAGTGCTGTGGGTGGGAGCTATTTGGAAGAATCTCAAAGATCCTTTTAAGATGAAACCAAATTGAGCCAGGAGGGCCTTCATCCTACAGGACTGGAGACCTCACAAGGAGGGGATCTAGACAGATGTACCCCTCTGCAGAAGTGGAGACCACAGGATTCAGATGGCCATGTGATGAGCAGAGGCTGAGCCAACATCAGGATGCCCCCCTGCAGGACTGTGTGGTTGCTAATCCCTTGATCTGATGTCTAGCCTCCAAGCCCTGAGACACTGAATTCCTGCTGCCCGTGGTATGTGTCAAAGTTTACCAGTCAGACTCAGACACAGACGAGGTTAGCATTTCCCACTGTAAAGATGGGGGAATGTAGGCTCAGAGAGATGACATGACTTACACTAGACCTCAGAGCTAGAAAATGGAGAAGCCAGAATTCTACCCAACGCTGGTGAATGCCAAGCCCCATGCTTTCCTCATGACCTCAGCTGCTTCTCACTTACAGAGTGACAACAGAAAATGCTGGCCACCAGGGCCATCCATCCTTCCTAGGTATTTTTGTCCTCGAGTGAACAAAATTCCATTATTTGCAGTTCAGACCACTGGGGAGAAATTGCACTGCAGTATATCTAGAGTTCAGTTGTGCTAAAATGTAACTTTCCTGATATTTCCTCTTGAAGAAAGTAAATTGCAAGCATTGTTTTAGGTACACTAGAGATAATATCAGGCAGTAGTGGCTTCTGTGTCTATTAGGAAAATATCTGCACACCCCTCTGAGAATACAAATGCAGAAAGCCCATGAACACAAATCCCAGTCACTTAAGGTGGGGGGGATATTTTTAATGTTGTGAAGGTGCCCGCAGTGAATGAACCACCAGCATCACTTAATCTGAAATAGCCTCATGTAAAAATCCACCTGCTGGATGTGCCTACATTCTAAAGGTGTCTTCCAGGTTCTTGACCAGGGCCCCTTAGGGAAGCTGCTTGTCGTTCATTGTCCCCACCATAAGGCCAAATGGGGGAATCTCTGCAATTTTGAGATGTCAGCACAATGAGGATTTAAGGCCCCAGGTGTCCCTCCTCCCCCGTGAAAGGAGATCCTGGGCCTTTGGGGCCTGAGGTGACCCTCAGGCTGGAGAAAAGTACCTAAAGCCGGGAGCCTTGATGCTGGGGATGTCGTTCTTCCTTAGAAGTCAGCCCTCACGTGGTTGGCGCTGCCATGGTGGTGGTTCAGTGGCTTGATGGGCTGCTGGATGTGCTTCCTATAGGTGGAAGCCATCAGCACCTCAATGGGCCATTCATGCTCCTGTGGGGGATCATCAAGATGCTCCCATTAGCAGGGGTCTGCTGCTGTAACTGCCTGAATCCCAACAAGGGGCAGAAGTTAGGAGCTTGGGTTTGTAGAAGTCAAAATGAGATGTCACTGGTTAAGCAAGCATGAGGGCATAATTCTAACAAGTTCATTTTCTAGTGTCACTTAAAAATCCATCACAATTCTGGAATGAATGAATTAGTGCTGGATGTTCATGATTTTTTTCATTACATGTTGGAAAATTGAAACGTAACTGATTGGGATGCTTTTCATTTCAGGTGAGGAATCATGTCTGGACAGACTGAGTCTAGCACAACTGACACAACTGTACTTATCCTCAGTTCTAGAATATCCTTTCTATAAGGTAAAAACAAAAAGTGTATGGCATTATTTCACTGAGGGTGAACAGTTTTCTTGTGCCCCTTCTGAAAACTAAGTCGCTTCTCTTTTGACCTTTCTCCATAACTTTATTAAAAGGGAAAACTTTCATTTACTTGGAGCTATGTGCAATAGCTGGCCTTTTCTTTGGTAAATTGACCCCATTTCTGTCTTGTCCTATAAGACCAGTTCCTGCTGTATGAGATTTCTAGATGGTTTCAAGTGTTGAAGGTGCATGAATCTTAGTATTCCTTGATTCACTTCAAGGGTTTTAAAGGGTTTAGCACACACAATAGCCATTTGATTAAAAAGTCTGAATCTCTGAACTCTACAAATCCTAATTATTTCTGAGTGCATTTTTAAACCAAGTCAGATATTTCACTCTTCTCTGGGAGACTTTAGTTTAGGTGGTATCTGAGCTATAAAGATTCACTCTCATAAATTTCACAGCACACCTTTTTTGTGTGATTGGAAATAGTCTCAACAGACTTCAACACCTTTTGCTTTGTCCTTCAAACTTGACTCAGGATCATATTCTGGTAAAAGCTAAATACATGAAAAGTCATTACTCTTTTCTTTTAAAAATTTTTTAACAATGCCAAGGCCTATAAAAATAAACACTAAAATTAGTTAACCCCAACCACCTCAATTCCCTGAAATAACAAATTTGTAACTGTGCTTTCTATGCCAAACGTACACAAATATGGAAACCAATTTTCTTTTCTCTTTGTTATGTCCAGTGTATCATACAATTTACCGTTATGTCCAGTATACGTAGACCTTCCTCAAGACCAAAGTGTGTGGATCAAATATGTTCTTTTTCGAAGTGGTGTATTTTATGGGACTTACTCACCAGTTCCCCAGCTTATAATCTTTCAGGTTCTTTCCATCTTTGGTCTCTATCCACAATGCTGTAGTAAACATCCTTGCATGTCATTCTACTGGGGCCCATGTTCCTTCAAGGGGCAGACTAGAATGTTAAGAGTGGGACTACTAGTGTAATGTCAGTAGATAGTGATTCTGAATGGTAGATGTCACACCTCCCCAGCAGAGAGTGAAGGTGGCTGTGTCACCCCCACCTCCACTGTACAGTTTTTTTGTCCTGTTAGCTTTTGCCACTCAATTCAGTGGAAAGGGGTGTCTTGTCATGTATTTAAATTGCATTTGAGTGAGCAATAATGAAGTTGAGCATTTTGTCAAATGTTTATTGGACATTTCTATTTTCTAGGAATTGCCTTCCTGCTCCCTAACTCATCTTTCTATTGCGTTGTGTTTTTAAGATTTGTGTGACCAAATCTACATGTCATTTAATGGTTCCTGACTTTCCCATCATGCATAAGAGTATTTCACTAAATATGTGTTAGTGCAAATATTTTACCAATTTTCCCCATTGGATCTTTAATCCACCTGGGATTTATTATATAGGTATACCTCAGAGATTTGGCAGGTTCAGTTCCAGACCACCATAATAAAGTGAGTTACATGCATGTTTTGGTTTCCCAGTGCACATATACTATAGTCTTTTAAGTATGCTATAACATTATTTTTTATTTTTAAATACATATACTTCAATTAAAATGTGACACAGATGAAGCGAGCACATGTTGTTGGAAAACGGGCAAAATAAAATGTGACACTGATGAAGCAAGCACACGTTGTTGGAAAACTGGCACTGATAGACTTGCTTGACACAGGATGCCACAAACCCTCAGTCTATTTAAAAAAACAAACAAACCCAATATCTGCAAAGTGCAATAAAGCAAAAGTCAGTAAAAGGAGATATGCCCATAGTCTGATGTTTGGTAGGAGTTTAACTGTTCTTTTCTAGACAGATAACCAATTTTCCATCACTATTTGTTCCATTGCAATCCTTTATTTATTGAATTGAGATGTCAGTTTTATCATTTCTTCTTGGATTAAAAAATTTAACTGAGTGTCCTTCAGGTCCTTAAAGCAATTCTGAGAGTTTCAGAGATGTTTCTTGAACTTGACAGTATTGTCATTATGTTTATTGTTCTTTTTCCAGTGACTACTTTTAAAACACATTTTAAAGATATTTTGAGTTATTAGACTTGAACTATAACAAGGATATTTTTCATTGCTGTGTTAAGAAAGGTATCAGTCCTAAGTCCTGGAAAAGCATCATTTATTAAAGGAATTTTGTATCAAACTTTTATACATAGGTAACTCACTACCTTCACTTTATTCTCTGGTTTTCTATCTTGTTTATCTCTCTCATGTTTGTATATATAATTTTTAGGGTCCCAAACTTCTTCCTAAATATCAAGTGAAATCATTTCTTATTCCATACCATTCCCTGGAGATCCCTGTGGATTTTCACTTTCATAAATCTTTAGTGATTGGATTGGTTGACCTTTTAGGAGCAAGATCCTACTTTGCTTCCAAAATGTAACACCCTATTGGTATACAAAAGGTAAGTACCAGGGGGTTTGTTTACAGAACCTTAGTGGTTGTTATCTCCTTGGGAGACAGGTGGAGCTTAGTAGCCACAGAATGCAAAATGGAATCTTCCCTGCCCCACATGAGGCTCTAGAGTGTAGATGGTAGAATATAGTATATAGATTGTATTTGAATCCAGCTTGCCACAGATCAGCAGAATGTCTTTGCACAGTGTATTTACCCTTCTTAACCTTTTTCTCTTTACTTCCTCATGTGTAAAATGTGAGTAAGAAGAATATTGACCTCAAACATATATGGCAAGAGGATATAAATGAGGGAATAACACAAGAAGTGCTCATGTCTGTTTAGCTGTTCTTATAGTTTAAGCCTGTGCTGTTCAGTGTAGTAGCCACTAGTGCAGATGGCTACTTAAATTTAAATTAAACATAAGTAAAATTTAAAATTCATTTCCCTAGTCATATATCACATTTCAAGTGCTCCAAGGCCTCCCATTGCTGGTGGCTACCACATTAGCACAGACGTAAGCACATGAATCATCCCGGAAATAGCTACTGGACTATGGTGACTTCAAGTCCAAATCCTTCCTTTCATCAATTAAAAAGTCATCTCAAAGAGGACCATCTCTGATAGGCTTCATGTCACATGTTCCACCTCTGCTGCTCTCATGGTCCTTTCTACAGAAGGAATGGCATACACCAGAGGGCTGGGAAGGGAACTCCAGCCACTCCCCTTGGCCACATGTTGCAGTCATAGGGTGCCACGGTCATGGGCTGCATTAGCTGTCAGGAGGCATGGAATAGATGGATGTGTTGAGCTGCTTAGGTGTCTAACTTTGCTGAACTTAGAAGATTTTCTTCACTGTCTGAATTGAGAGTGTGCCACCATTTGTAAGAAGAAGGAGAGAGTGGGTGGTTCCTACTGCTCCTGGCTAATTTGAGAACCTACTCCTTGCTTTAGTGCAGGAAGCCTCCCTAATTTCAGGTTATAGGCTTGTTCTTGAAGCTGAGTGAGTGAACATCCTCATTTGGTTGTGGTCATTTCTTTGCAGCCTTCTGTCCTATTGATAAATAGTTTGGAAGAAATCAAAATAGAACAAAGTAGTAAAGGAAGATAGTGTTTGTGAGGGTATCACATGAAGACTTTTTTCCTTTTCTCACCAGATATTGAAATTAAATTAGATAAAGAAGGATTTGTATTACCTTTTACAGTTGATGAAGATGTACACAAAAGGTAAAGAAACTATTGTGGTTTTTACGTTACAAGGCCTGTTGAAGTGAATAGGCAAGGATTATTTTCCTAAAAGGGTGAGAAAAATAGATCATTTCAGAAATTAAAACTACTTCTCAGGATATTTCTTTTTGAAATTCTTTATAATATTTTATAAATAGCATCATTAATAAAGCCGAGTACATTTTCAGTAGACTAAAGAGTAACAGATTTGTGATTGATGTGAAAGTATTGGCCATTAGGAAAAGCCAAATCTTGAGTAAACACTGGCCAAAAAATATTAAGAAAGTTTTGGATTGTTATAAAAAATAAGTTTATTTTTCGATTTTTTTTCAGATTAGCACTACGCATTAATGGCCCCAAAAGATTTTAACAGCAAAAATTTACTAGGAAAAGAGGCTATTAAACAATGCCACTTCCAGTTACTTGATTATCAAGTTGTCCTTGTATGGTTCCATTTCCCCCACCCCCAAAGTAATCCCTAATTCAGACTTGCTTTTTCCAGGGTCCTAAGTAGTCTGCTAGCCCAGTGGTCTAAGAATCTCATATCTCTAATTTAAGTACCCACTTTGTTAATTAGGCTTTTCTGGGTACTGGAAATTTTTTATAAATCTTTGGCTTCTGTTTTGAAATATGGAATTTTCTTACCTTCAGTTTTCCAAAAGCAGAACATGCCTATATTCTTCATAAGCTATGCTCAACTCTGTTTTTAGAGTTATTAAATTATTGGAATATCTGTTTTAATTTCCCCCTGGTATAAGGGAAAGAATGGACAAGATGACTCACTAAAACCAATATCTTCATCACTCCCTAATGCCTAAGACCATATTGTTTCCTTTGTAAGTTACTTAATAAGGCATTATGATGATGAGTGACTAGAATGTAGATGAGTTTCCCAAGTTCTCTAAGCTTTGGTGCTAGTCTGCTCCCTGGTTTCCCCTCTGGCTTACTCTTGTCCAGTTCATCTTGCACACCCCAGACTAATCTTCTGAAAACCCTTCAGCATGCCAGCCTGTTATCAAAAACCTTGTCTCTTTCCTACTCACAGGATACAGTAGAACCTCCTCTGCTCTGACTTTTGCGACCCCTGCAGGCTGCACCTTGTTACCTGGCTCCAAGCTGGTGGTCTCTTCCCTCCCACCTAATCCACTCCATTCTCTCTTGCCTTGCTCCTTTGCCCAGTGCTCCCTCTCCCTCCAGACAGCATCTCCCTGTGACTAAATTCTGTCCATTCATTAGCACCCAACTCAGGACTCTTCTTTCCCCACAAACTAAAACCCTGACCTCCTCTGAGGGCTGGAATGCTGATTTTCTTCACACACTCTGCTTTGGCTTGTTGCATACTTCTAGTATTGATTCTGTGTTTGAGGACAGGAATCATGTTTGATCCTTCTTTAAATACCCCTCTTATTTAACCAACAAATATTTATTGAGCTCTTATTATGTGCCAGGCATTGTTCTGGGCTCTGGGAGTAAACAAGTATGAAAACTGTGACTTTGCCCTCAAGGAGCTTCCATTCTTATGTGTGTGCAAGTGTTGGTGGGCAGGTTGTTAGAGACAAACAAGTTCAACATGGTAATTTCAGTTATGAAGGATTATACAGCCAGTTCCTTTTTCCTTTCTTCTTTTCATAACTGATCCATTTTCATGAGGCTTAGATGGTAAAATCAAGGCTTGAATTTGTCAAATATTTATCAAGAAAATTCTTTTCTCAAATCCCTGGGGTTCAGTGCTGACAAGAAGGAATAGTGACTTCAGAACTCAGATCATGAAAGGAGTTGTGTTTTTATGGGAGTCAGTATAAAAAGAGCCTTATTTGTGAATTAGCCATTTTGCAGAATTATGGACTATTTGGTGATCTGAAAAGGATCTGTCCAGATCTTACAGAGACATGGAAGGAGCCTTTATTTTCCCTATACTGTGTTTACCAAGTGTCAGTGATTGATTTAAAATTAAAGTTCACTTTAATATTAGTATCATAGATACTTGACTTTATATGTCAAACAGAACTGATCAAGTACAATAAAGGAATACAATGAATGACTATTTTTAAATCTGCCATCTTGTAACAGTTATCTGCTAAATGTAAAGAGTATGCTCTTTAGAGAACTTCATTTCCTCTTTTTACAAATATAAGAAATATTTTTCCCCATGTCCTGATGTACTTTGTTAGCAGATATAATGTATGGTGAGTAGGAGCAATGGGAAAACAGATGACTGCACTTTAGACTACTATAACATTTATTATTATAGAACGATACAGAAAAAAAATCCTTTAATAAAATACAGGGAAGTGAATGTGTCTTAAGCAGCTGGACTCCTACCCACAATGTGGTAGACCCCGGTTTCAGTTCCCAGTGCCTCCTAAAGAGGATGAGCCAAATAACAAGCTGACAGGACGAGCTGACTTGGTGAGCTGATGCAACAAGGTGACACAGTGAGCTGATGCAACCAGATGATGCAGTGAGTGATGTAACTAAGAGACACAGTGAAGAAACACAATGAGACATATAAAATGGAGCAGAGGTGGTTTGAGTAATTAGGTGCCTCCCTCCCACATGGGAGGCCCCAGGTTCTGTTCCCAGTGCCTCCTAAAAAGAAGATGAGCAGACAGCAAGTGCAAACAACTGGGGGGGGGGGTCAATTAAAATAAAATCTTTAAGTATATATGTATTCAGGAGCTTTTATTTTAAATGTACAATGAAGTAAAGTAAATTTAGGGAGGGTTGTGAGGGGGCAGGTTTGATTGTGGGGGAAATCTTCTAAAACGTAAATCATGAGTGAATTACATTGCATTTAGTGAAGTACAGATGCTTCACTCTCCAATTAAGGTCAGGTTAAAGCTTAAGGGGAGAGTGAGACAAGGCAGACAGGTGTGGAAAGGGCTGCAGAGTTAGGAGACTGGGTTTCTACCTCCGGCTATTTCTGGGACCTTGAACAGGGGAAGTAGCTGCCATTTACTTTGCACCTGCTCTGTGCAGAGCTCCATGCTAAGCACTTGAACACAGGCCTGTATGATTTCCAGGGGCCTTGGACTTGGGCAATGTTCCCTCTCCAAAGCTCAGAGATGGTCAATGCCTGCCTTGGATATAGAACCACGGGTGAAGATGAGACTTGAACCTGGTCTGAGCAGCGATGCAGCAGAGGACTGCGAATCTGTGTTCAGGAGTCAGGCACGTGGGATTGATTTCAACCTCTCTTGCAAATTGTATAACCTTGGGCCTCATTTCCAAATGGCTAATCAGAAAATAAGGATGAAATGAGTTAATAAACATAAAAACATTTAGCAAAAGGCCCACCACAAAGGATTCACAGGACATATTAGCTAGTAATATCTGCATTTCTACCAGTATTAGGGTTCTCTGAAGAAACAGCCAATAGGATATGGGGCCATATGTAAATAGGAAGGGATTTGTTAGTAGAATTGGCTTAGTGACCCTAGGGATAGGCAAGTTCAGATTTCCTAGGGCAGGCCATGCATTGGAAACAGCACAGGAGATGATTTCCTCGGGAGAAGCTGGAGAAGTAGAGAAAGGAGTTGTGACTGCTGAGAGACTTGGTGTTGCTTTAAGACCTCCAGCTGCTGGGGTGATGGGACTCCCCTCCTTGCTGAAGGCAGTCACCCTTGTTTGTGGATGTAACCAGCCTTAGATGCAACCAACTGCCTAATAAGCTAAAGTCACCAACAGAATGTCCTCACAGTGGCAGGCCAGGGCTTGCATCATCCAATGCCTCGGCACCAACTGGATGGTGATTAACCATCACATGTACCTTTTTAGATCTCCTTATCTTTACCTTTTAAGGTTTTTTTTTTTATCTTTAGCATAGGTTATTGAAACTCTATGAGTTCTAGAGCTCTAAGTTCCCTTTAAAATTTTATGCTTCTTTGCAGAGAAGGAATGAGACATATAGAAGCAAATTAAAGATTGACCGGGAGAGAGATGCAATCGATTCGGATGTGTTCATATGCCCAAGTGAATTGCCACTCACCTGGGGGCCAGGCTGAAAGGACTCTCACTTCTTGGAAACATGTGAAGTGGTCTCATTTACAGTTCTTAGCGGTACTTACTTATAGTTCATGCAGTTCATGGCTTTGGGCCCTGTTCTGGATCATTCTATGCCTCAGAAACCCTTCCAAAGTCCCTCTTTGCTACCGAGACCAAGCCCAGTGTCACGTCTGCCTTCTGTGAGTTCTCTTGTCCTTCTCTGCCCCACCTTGCAGCCCTCCCCCACCAACCCACAACTCTAGGCAATCCTCCTTGTTTCTCAGCTCACCCTTGGTATGAAAGTAAACCCTGAGTTTAGAGTTTAAAGAGGGGAGACCTGATTACATTGCCATGCACATTGGTAATGTGGTTGTGAATACTGTGAAGAAAATGTGCAGCCTAGAACATTCCTCCACCCTCTCCACTCAGGTCCTCGTCCATCATGGCCTTTTCCTGCATTGCTCTTTCAGTTCCCTCCTCCATGGACCCCTTGCCTCATCTGGCCTCCCCCTGCCCACTTCACACATCTATCATATAAGGGATTCCCACTTGCAGGTGTTGTGCTAAGTGCTCCAGGGTAAAGGAGAAAAGACCCCCTGTGCTTGCCTTAGCAGTTGTGTGGGACAAAGAGATAAGTGAGCCCACATTCCAGTGATGTGCAGCCGGCATTCTGCAAACCTCTGCGGGAGTGCAGGAGACTTCAGGCCAACCCAGGTAGTGAGAGGAGGCCCTTGGGTGGGTTCCTGAGTTGCAGGCTGCCGTGGATGGGGAGCATCTGAGACATGGCGCCGGCTGCAGCACACTGTGCAAAGCATGAAGCAAAGTCAGGCCACATGGCTGGCGCTCCCTCTGCAACTGCTTAAAATGTTTCATCCTGCAACAATGCATGTGCTTGTTATGAAAAATTTAAGCTACTGAGTACATGACTGCTGCTTTCACTAACCATCCCACTACAAGAGGAGGGATTTGACAAGTTGTTAGATTTCAAAGTCCAGTCCTTACGACCCGAATCCTCATGTATATCTAATTCTAATGTTTCTATAGACACAAGCCAAATGGGCGATAATGCTGGGGCCATCTGAATTTCCTCATATAGTCTGACCACCAACCCTGTAGTGGTGTTAGACAAAGCAGGTGACATCTAGTAGCAAGTGAAACCAAGATTCAAACCATTTTAGTATTCACTGCGTAGCACTGGTCTCTGATGATGACCCTGAAGAATTTGAGGTGACATTCACATAAATGGTTAGAGATTAGCAAGACATTTCCCAGTGTCCCTGTTGGAAGTGTTGGAGCCATGCATTTGAAGATAATTTTGAACACAGCATCTTCTTGCCATTAGTCTTCAAAATTAAAGCAGAGAAAGGAAAATGATTAAAAAGAGCTGTACTTGTGAGCATCACCTCTTAAGGAATGGAGGTATTCTCCGGTCAGTAGGGGGTAGCAAAGCTTAGATTTATTGGCCACCCATCAACCTCTGGATGGTCCCTGGATCCTGTAATTGCTGGGCAGAGCAGTAGCTGCAGAACGGTACAGTGACCATTCCGGCTGAGCAAAAGGGGAGCAGTTTCTCTTGCACTGCTTACCTTCCTCCCAGTGAAGAAGCACTTTCCTGAGCCAGGCCTGGAGGCAGAGGGATGGTGCTGCTGGGAGAGATGCCTGTGGAGTGTGTGGTCCTGAAGTTGCTGCCTTCCAAGCCTTCGTAGGCTGGTGCATAAGGAACTTGGGGAATGCTTGTCAGATGGAAGGAAAACTAGGGAGGAGCAGAAATCAGTGTAGTTGAGATAGTCCTGGGGAAGAAGAGCAGTCAGTTCCCTCCAAAAATGCTACACCACCACAAGGGCTTGGGCCACAAATCCAGAGGGGATTTTGGCTCATTGGTGAACTGAGCACCTCTGGAGGCTGAGATATCCCCAAAATTTCAAATAAGTGTAGTCTAAATAGTGGAGGATAGTCAATGAAACATGCCATGGAATTGCTTAGGGCAGCACCTGGCAAACAGTGAAGGGAATGCTTAGTCAATGGCAGGTGCTATCGTCGCTTCTCATAGAGGTGCTAGGGTGCTTTCTTTTCCAGTCAGATTTCATTGACACAGCTTTTGGTGAGGGTACGTGTAAGGAGGGGTAGGAGAAGCACAGACTGGGTTGCTGGGTCATACTTCTAGGGGTGCCATAATTCTAGGGTCCCCTACTACTAGTGTGCTGTACTTCTAGGGGTACCATACTTCTAGGGTCCTCTACTTCTAGGGGTGCCACTGTGAATGTGTGGTTACTGTTTTTGTTAATTAGCATCAAGGACATGGTACTGAAAAATCTCTAAAACCTCTGCCTGCAGCAAGGACCTGCGGGCAAGAAGCCCCCTGAGAGGGGTGCTCGTTGGTCCCGGCCTGAGAGCGACCCCTCCCCTGCTTGCCTGTCCACCTGCACTCCCTGCTGCCTACCCCTTCTGAAAGCTGCACCGTCCTTGTCCTCCCTTTCTGCCGCCTGCACATCAATGGGCTCGGCCTCAGGGCCACCACAGATGCTCTTCCCTCTGCCTGGAATGACCCACTGTTCCCCAGATTTCACAAGTCTGGCTCCTCATTATCATTTATGTTTCAAGCCGGTCTTCCTAGAGCCCCCCTGATGAAAGTATTCCCAAGGCCAGTTTTGTTCCCCTTTTCCTTTTTACTGATACACAC
Organism: Dasypus novemcinctus; assembly: GCF_030445035.2. Classification (NCBI taxonomy): domain Eukaryota; kingdom Metazoa; phylum Chordata; class Mammalia; order Cingulata; family Dasypodidae; genus Dasypus; species Dasypus novemcinctus. The sequence goes on from NW_026688216.1 coordinate 147,104, forward strand.
ACACACATTCGAGGCTTTAGAATTAAGTGAATTTTCGACAAAAGGAACGCACCTCCTGAACCAGCATTTGACTCAAGAAACAGCAGAGCGCTGCGGAACAGCTCAGTTTTCCCAGATATTACTTGGCTGGATTCGATTAGTGCCGCTGCACACCCGCACCTGCCAGTACCGTGAGCGGTGATCCCTCATGAGTGACCGAGGCGCTGAAAATTGATTCGTTGCACGTTGACACGATGCTGCTGCGGACACGCTGAGTTAATATACGATGGCAATGAATTCCACCTTTTTCTTCCACTAGTGTTCCGCGGCTCCTGGAGGGTTTCAGATGCAGCGCGCGGGTGGCCTGCACTTCTTCCAGACAGCCCGCTTGGGACCCTCCGCGAGCTCAAGGGCAAGGGCAAGCCGGCGCAGGCCCCCAGTCCAGCAGACGCGGCTCCTCGCGTCCCAAATGGGCGCTCCAGGGACCCGCAGGGAGACGGGAGGGCACGGTCCCATCCCCAGCCCGGCTGCGCCCTCGGCCCTGCGCCCCTGGCCCTGCGCCCCAGCCCTGCGCTCCCTGCCCAGCTTTGTGACGCGAGGCCGCGGTTTCCCGGGAACTGCCGAACGCGGGCGCCTGGCAGCCAGGCGGACTCGGGCGGTGCCCCCGGCCGGGTGGGACCGACCTGGCCTGGGCGGAGAAGCTGGATGGGGGCGGCCTGGGGGACGAGGAGATCGCCGCCGCCACGCTGCGGGGCAAGCCCCGGCCGCCGCCCCACCTCGGCGCTGTCCGCCTTCAGCTACTTCCCGCCGCGGCGCCTGGACCCCGAGGAGCACAGCGACTTCTCCCGCCAGGCCAGGGTGAGACGGGAGGGGCGGCATTGAGCGGCGGGGGTGAGGAGGTGCTGGGGGCAGGGTTCCCCTGCCAGGGAGCGGCTGGGGCGGGGCTGTGCCACCCGGAGCGGGGACTGGACACCCAGCGGCACCGCGTGGAAGGGGTCTGGGGACCAGACAGGGGGTGGGGACGGGGCCCGGGCAGGGTGGGGGATGCTTCTGTGGGGGTGGGAGCAGGACATCATACTGGGAAAGGTCTACGGAGAAGGTCAAGTGACGGGAGGGGGGCGGGGATTGCTCACCAGGGAGGAAGACTCGATGGGCGCCCGGGAGTGGAGGGGGCAGGGGCTGCTCCGCGGGGTCGTTGGGACAGGCACCTGGACCCTGAAGAGCAGAGCTTCTATTACTGAGAGACACAGATGCACCCCTCCCCCCCAGAGCTGGAGGGGCCCCGCGGCAATCCGGGGGTGCTCGAAGAGTCTAGAAAGGGAGCCCCGAGGCTATCCAGTGTGCAGGATGCAGCCCCCTCAGCAGTATGTGCGGTGGTTCCCGGGGCTGTGAAAGAGCAGCCAGGCTGATGGACGGTCCTGGGTCCCGGGAACCCTCCGGCCGCCTTCCCACCCACCAAGAACCAGGAATAGGTCTGCACTGTCTAGCCTGGCCCCTCTGCGAAGATGTGCGTGGTGGGAAGAGCTCTGGGGTCTAAGCACCGGAAGCACCCAAGAGAGGGCGGAAGGAAGGAAGAGAAGGGTGTTCAGAGTTGTCCAGGTCACCCATTCCTTTCTTTTCAACATTGTTTCTGTCCGTCCCCAGGGCGTTCCTCAAGGCATCTGATTAGATAAAAGCCTTGGTTGAGGACCCTCAGCCTGGCGGACAGCTGGGCACCTGGGCTATCCCTTAGCCCTCCTGGAGGGATGGTAGTGCCAGAAGAGGGACATCTCACTTTTCTCAGGCTGCTGTCACAAGTGCCATGAACTAGGTGGCTAAAAACACCAGGAACCGCTCTCTCAGCCCTGCAGGCTGAAGCCTCAAGTGCGTGGGCCGTTCTGGTGGGTCAGTCCTGGCCGCTGGGGCACCTGTCCCTTTGCCAGCAAGCCTTTGGTTTTCAGTGCCTCCTCAGTCACCCTATGGCCTGCTCTGTCTCTTTTCCCATGGCGCACTCCCCTTCTATCTGTGCCCACACCCCCCTTCTAAAGACACCAGGCATCCTGGACTAAAGGTCCACCCACTGCAGTCGGCCTCATTCAGTTTAAATGATTCTGCTTGCAGTAATGCTTTTGGAAAATGTTCTTGTTCCCAGATACCTGGGATTAGGACTTCAAGGTATCTTTTTGGGGCACACAGCTCAACCCATAATGTGGAACACAGATTCCCTTGGAAAGGAAGTTAATGGTGTGGAAAATAATTCCAAAAAATGCCTCCTTCCTCTTCTCCTAGCCACCCAGTATTAGTGGTGCCCAGGTGAGTCCCCAGTTCTGGTCAACTCTCGCTGGAGTACTAGTGGGAGGCCTCTTGAGTCTCATGAGCTTCACTTCACACATAGAAGCGTAGTTTCCAGTTGAAGCAACTATGGCCCTCAGTCTGCCCCCCGGGATGTCTCTTGAATCCGAGGTACCCCTCTGCCTGGCTTCTAGCATGTGGAAGGACTGGATGGAGGAAGGAAGGAAGGAAGGGGACTTCTGGGGCCATCTGACAAGGTACCTGTCTCTGCTGGCCATTGAAACGGAGAGGGGTGGAACGGAAGGGTTCCCGACCTTCTGCCATCACACACTTCATGTATTTTCTTCCTGTGAGCAATAGGTTTTGAACAACTGTAAATAGTTTCACTTATTAAATGGGGTTTATATTTTGAGTCTATGGTACCTATGATACTGCCAGTGAGTTGATGGCCATCATGTGATAATAATGAAAAAGCCAGGACTCTCGGTGTCTGAAGTTGTTCAATGCTTCTTTATTGAGAGAATATAAAATTCATCTGGATTTTCAGAATAAAAAAGAGAGTTCATGCTACACCATTTTGTTTGTACCTTTGAGGAGTCCCTTTCCATAGCACCCTAAGGTGGATTGTGGATTGCTCCTTGATAGGGTGTCACTGATGGAAAGTACTGTTGAGGACTGCACAGTGGGGCTTGTGGTTTCTGAAGCTCAAATGTGGTGAAGAGCAGAGCAGAACCCCTGCCCCCTGTGGGCCAGGCCCAAGACGAAGAAGGGCAGAGTGAGCCTGAAGACTCAGTATCTCCTTCTTGAATTTGCCGATCTGATAAGCAGTCCCACCTTCCAGGGCTGACTGAACAAGGGCCGGAGAGGGGCCTGGAGGTAGGAAGTGACTGGGGCTCTGCCCCTTGGAGGAAAATCAAGAATGAGCCATAAGCATGCCTTTCTATATGACACTGTAGACACACTAAGGCCTGTGGGCCAAATCTGGCCCCCAGCCAGTTTTGATAAAGTTTTATTAGAACATAGCCACACCCATTCATTTCTCTATCCTCCCTGTGTAGGATGTCGTGGTTGAGTGATAGTGACAGAGCCCCTCGGACAGGAGAGTTCCCACCTGGCCCTTCACAGAGAAAGTCGCTGACTCCTGCTCTAATGCCTTACTGCCACCTGGAAAATGGGAATTGTCTTTAGAATACATTCATTCAAATGGGATTTTATGTGTTTAAAGCATTTCATGGCCGTTTTGATTAGCTGGGGTTATGGGCAAATTCAAGTCCTGGAGCTTTGTGTATGCCAAAAGGAAATTATGAAACTGAAATAAATATTAATTAAAATCTAAAGAAAAGAGCCTTAAAAGCAACAAGAACAGCAAAAGGCATTTCAAAGTCCATTTGTACCAATGTTCACACCATGGTATTGGGATTATGGGCACTGGTATTTGATCAACTCCAGGGCTCCAGGCGCAGTTTCTCCAACCTTGGGATCATTGATCATAAAGAGGGTGAATTCTGTACTACAGGTTTGCTGAAGGACCAAACTGCCCCAAAATTCATTGCAGGTACTTTCAGCCCCTAACAAAGCTGATCAAATTACTTCCTAAGTCAATTTCCTTGGAGCACAGTTAACAGTAGTCAGTGTGTTGGTTAGCAGCCCAGGCTGAGGAGTCCCGGGTGGAAGCATCAGCGCTACGGTGACTAGCTATGGAGCCTTCACAAGTCACAGCCTCTCTGTCTCACTTTGCCATTCTAGGACAGATCAAACAGAACTGACCTCATGGACCACTTATAAGAATGAATGTGCTTAGTGTGCATACAGTGGCTCACAGTAAGCCCTGGGTCGGTGGAGCTCTAATTACTGTTTGGTTTTTAATTTTTAATCTTTTAATTATCTTTTTTTAAAGTTAATAGATCACACAAAAAGTTACATTAAAAAACATAAGAGGTTCCCATATACTCCACTCCCCACTCCCATCAATTTTTTAGTTGTATTTTTTAAAGATACATAGATCACAAAAAATGTTACATTCAAAAAATATAAGAGGTTCCCATATACCCCCACCCGCCTCACTCCACTCCTCCCACATCAACAACCTCTTTCATTAGTGTGGCACATTCATTCTATCTGGTGAATACATTTTGGAGCACTGCTGCACCCCATAGACTAATTGTCTTTGGCTAGTGATGGTCAGTGCCCTTTTGCTAAGGACTGGGTCCACAGGGCCAAGCCTTTCCTTCCTGATCTGATCACTGTCAGAGAGGCACATGATAGAACCTTCAACCTGGGGGCTTAAATAAGCAGTTCTGGGGCATTGTCAGACTAGCCCTGGCAAACTGAGACAGTGGCTAAAAGTAAAGATAGACTTCCCATGCCAAGGGGTGTGTGTGTGTGTGTGTGTGTGTGTGTGTGTGTGTGTGTGTGGCAGGGAGGCTCTGCTCAGTCCAGTCTCAGGAACCCAGGTGGAGGGAGGGTCACCAGTCAGGCTGTTGTCCTTTCAGTGTGAAGTCTTTGGAGCTCCTGGCCATGGGTGCTTACATGCTTCTGCCTGAAGAGTCACGCATGGCTCCTTGATCACATGCAAGCACCTAGCAGAGGAGCAGGGACGATTATTCCTGTGGGTGGCTGGGAGTGCAGGAGAATTGGCTATTGGTGCCATCTACCACTCAGCTGATCCTGAAGTGCCCTCCAGGGTTGGGTCTCTGGCTCCATTTCCCACTGCTGGAAAGCCCTTGCTTCTCCTACCAAGTGCCCTTTCTCAGCCAGCAGCTCTATCTGCAGTACCAAGGTCTCCTCCACTGTCACGTCCATTTCCTACCCCCAGCACCACCAACATCAGCAACCCTCCTTCTGTGTCACCCTGCACTTTGTTCACACCTCAGCTATTTCCTGAGGGAAAACTGATGGTACACAACAAGGGCCAAACCAGTATCAGGAAACACTGAATTTCAACAATACTCAAAACACAAAGGGCCAAATGGATATCAAGAGAGAAAGGTAAATGGAGTTTGTTTTGTTTTGTGATTTTATTTTTTTAATTCATTTTTTAAAATATTACATTAAAAAAATATGAGGTCTGCATGTACACCCCATCCCCCTAACCCCACTACTCCCCCCATAGCAACATTCTCCTCCATCATCATGACACATTCATTGCATTTGGTGAATACATCTCTGAGCATCGCTGCACCTCATGGTCAATGGTCGACATCATAGCCCACACTCTCCCACGTTCCATCCAGTGGGCCATGGGAAGATCTACAATGTCCAGTAATTGTCCCTGCAGCACCACCCAGGACAAATCCAAGTCCCCAAAAACGCCTCCACATCTCATCTCTTACTCCCATTCCCTACACCCAGCAGCCACCATGTCCACTTTTTCCATACCAATGCCACATTTTCTTTGAATACTAACCACAATAGTTCATTAATAGAATATCAGTAAATCCACTCTAATCCATATTCTATCCCTCCATCCTGTGGACCTTAGATTGGTTGTGTCCATTCCACATCTATGTCAACAGGGGGCTCAGATTCCACATGGATGCTGGATGCATTCCTCCTGCTTTCAGTTGTAGGTACTCTAGGCTCCATGGTGTGGTGATTGACCTTCTTCATCTCCATGTTATCTGAGTGGGGTAAGTCCAATAAACCAGAGTGTAGGAGCTGAAGTCTGTTGAGGCTCAGGGCCTGACTATCACGTGGTTGGTCCAGAGATTCAGATGCCCTAGAAATATCTTAAACCCCAGCCCCAACTACAATTCTGATAAAGTAACAGGAAAGGCTTGTGAAAAGAGATCACATCTGAGTCCAGCTCTATCACACAGAAACACAAACTCCCAAGAAGGGCCAACTGACATGGCACTGAACTCCATCTGCCATGACCATAAGACCTGTGGGTCTCTGTAGCCCTCAGAAGAACCAATACCTGCGGTTGTATCTACTTTATCTGTCTCTGAGACTCTGCTCAGGTGTGCATAATGGCAAACCCTCTGATAACCTCCAGGCTCTTTTTTAGAGACTCATAGCCATATAAACTCATTTGTCCTTTCCATTTCCCCCTTGATTTAGGCCAAAAAGCATTTTTAACTCCTGTTATTATATGTAGACAGGGATATTCTGCTGGTCCGTGTTGAACCATTTATTCAAGGTCATTGTCTAGTTACGTCATCAGCTGGTACTCGGTAGTGATCCCTCACCACCAGGGAGGCTCATCCCCAGGAGTCATGTCCCATGCTGGGGGTGGGGGGGTGGGGAAGGCAATGCATTTACATGCTGAGTTTGGCTTCGAGACTTGCCATATTTGAGCAACACAGAGGCTCTCAGGAGGTAACTCTTAGGCACACTACTGCTTTAGGCCTTGCTCTTATTTCAGGTGCACAGACTCACAAGCATAGTCATTAGTATCAGGGGCTCATTGTTGGAACTTCATTCCTTTTTTGTCTTTGCCGTTGCACTTGGGGGATTGTTGCTGTTCCCTTAGGGACTGTGATAGAGCTCCCTGGTTAGGAATTCAGCACTCCCTCAGTTGTTATTTTTAATTGTTTCCACTAAGAAAATATCCAAACATATATGCCCTGTAGAACTCCCTGTCAACCATATGTCCCCTGTCAATAACATACCACACCAGTATTCCTCTGCTGCCATTGTTGAACTACTCTGTGATCCAAAACTTCCTGAAAAGTGAAGCCCAATATATTGCCAGGTTCCCTTAATAGTAAAATGGAATATAGCGATGAGTTTAAAGGTTAGATATTGAGTACATACTAATTTGGAAAAATTCAACATCCTATCTTTTTCTTTTCTTTTTTCTAATTATTAAGCTTATCTTCACAAGAGTTTTAGATCACAGTAATTCATATATACAATATACAGTACTCCCACATATCCAACAGAAAACCTTTTCCCTACCACAGCAATAATCTTTCAACATAGTCATACCATATTTACTGAAACTGATGTACAGACATTGAGACAATAGCTTTCAAACAAGGTAACATTTGTGTTTACATTGTGGTGTATACTTTAGGCTATACGATTTTCTAAATTTATAGTTATCTTATGTTTTACATTATGATTTACATTTTAGGCTATCAGCCCCTATGTATTTTTGGTGTAATTTTACATGTCTTATATCCATCCTTGCGTACTCTTATGAAACACTTCTATTGCCCTCACAGTTATGTTGGTTCCATCTATTCAATACCTATTGCCCCCTCCCCTTAGGGCCTACAGTGACAGTCCATCTTCATTTCTTGAAGAGCCATGTTCAGAGATACTTGCAACAGTGTTGAGGGCCTGACATGCTCAAGTGCCCTAAAGCCCTGGGAGCCACCATTTCTCTTGAGAGATACAGTTCCCTCTATTTGGTGGCATCAGTCCTCCCCAGGATGTGGGTATACCTTCACTCTCATTATATGGGTCTCTACCCAGTGATATAAACCTCTCTGGCAAAATGAGAATTCACATATTCCCTAGGAGTCTGTCCTGCATCAGATTATCCCCTTTAAGGAAGTTAAACAGGTAACTTTCCTTATTATATTTTTGAAAAGGTTTTCTCAGCATTATACTCTCAACCAAATACCTGACAATCTCCTATGTTCGTATGTTGCCCCAAACTCCCCCCAATTTCTTGGCAATATTACCCATTTGCCTATCCCTAGCCCCCCTAAAGCCCACAAAGCCCCACCCAAAGGTAACCCTATGCCCCAATTTTATCCCTTCTGGGTACACATATTTACCTCCAGCTTATCACAGATTTCACCCATGTAGATGTCAGCTTACATCCTTCCTCTACACCACGATTTCCTGTAAGCCTATCATCCAGTCTCTAGCTCTCTAAGGCACCTTGTGTTTACTTATTTCATATCATTAATGTCATGTAGTATTTGTCCTTCAATTCCTGGGTTGCTTCACACAATATAAGGTTCTCAAGATTCATCCATGTTATCACATGTGTTTGTAGTGTATTTGTTCTTAAAGCCAAGTAGTATTCCATTGTATGTATATACCACATTTTCTTGATCCATTCATCTGTTGATGGGCACTTGGGTTGATTCCAACTTTTGGCAATAGTGAACAATGCTGCTATGAACATTGGTGTGCATCTATCAGTTTGTGTCCTTGTTTTCAGTTCTGCTGCGTATATACCCAGCAGCGGAATTGCTGGGTCATATGGCAAATCTATGGTTAGTTTTGAGCAACAGCCAAAATGTCCTCCAGAATGGTTGGATCCTTATGCATTTCCACCAGCAATGGCTGAGTGTTCCCATTCCTCCACATCCTCTCCAGCATTTGTACTCTTCTGTTTTTTTCATAGCTGCCAATTTTATGGGAGTAAGATGGTATCTCATTGTAGTTTTGATTTGCATTTCCCTGATAGCTAGAGATTTGGAGCATTTTTTCATGTGCTTTTTAGCCATTTGTATTTCTTCTTTGGAGAAGTGTCTGTTTAAACCTTTCCCACATTTTTTCAATTGGTTGTTTATCTTTTTATTTTCAAGATATAGGATTTCTTTATATATGCAAGTTATAAGTCTCCTATCTGATATATGTTTACCAAATATTTTCTCCCATTGTGTAGGCTCCCTTTTTACTTTCTTGACAAACTCCTTTGAGGTCCAGAAGGCTTTAATTTTCAGGAAGTCCCATTTATCTATTTGTTCTTTTGCTGCGTGTGCTTTTGGTGTGAAGTTCATGAAGCCATTTCCTATTACTTGACTCTTATATTTAGGTCTTTGATCCATCTTGAGTTGATCTTTGTATAAGGTGTGAGATGATAATCCTCTTTCATTCTTTTACATATGGATATCCAGTTCTCCAGGCACTATTTGTTGAATAGGCCATTCTCTCCCTGTTGAGAGTGTATGGTGGCTTTATCAAATATTATATGGCTATATATATGAGAATCTATGTCAGAACTCTCAGTTCGGTTCCATTGGTCTGTGTGTCTCTCCTTATGCCAATACCATGCTGTTTTCACTACTGTAGCGTTGTAGTATGTTTTGAAGTCAGGAAGTGTGATTCCTCCAATTATATTTTTCTTTTTCAATATGTCTTTGGCTATTCCGGGTCTCTTTCCTTTGCAAATAAATTTCACAATTACTTTTTTCTAGTTCCTTAAAGAATGCTGTGTTGATTTTTATTGGGATTGCATTGAATGTGTAGATCAGTTTTGGTAGGATAGACGTCTTAATAATATTTAGTCTTCCTATCCATGAACAGGGAATATTCTTCCATTTATTTAGGTCTTCTTTGATTTCCTTGAACAATCTTGTGTAGTTCTGTGTGTATAAGTTCTTTACCTCTTTAGTTAAGTTTATTCCTAGGTATTTGATTTTTTTATTGACTATTGTAAATGGTATTTGTTTCTTGATTTCCTCCTGAGCTTGCTCATTATTGTTGTACAGAAATGCTACTGATTTTTGTGCATTGATATTATAACCTGCGACTTTACTAAACTCATGAGTTCGAGAAGCATTCTTGGAGACCTCTCAGGGTTTTCTATGTATAGGATCATGTCATCTGCAAATAATGAAATTTTTACTTCCTCGTTTCCAATTTGAATGCCTTTTATATCTGGTTCTTCCCTCAGTCCTTGAGCAAGTAATTCTAAGACAATGTTTAATAGAAGACGTGATAGTGGACATCCTTGTCTTGTTCCTGATCTTAGAGGAAGAATTTTAGGATTTCACCATTGTAAACGATGTCGGCTGTAGGTTTTTCATATATACTCTTTATCATGTTCAAAAAATTTCCTTGTATTCCAATCTTTTGCAGTGTTTTTATCATGAAAGTGTGCTGTATTTTGTCATATGCTTTTCCTGCATCTATAAATATAATCACGTCATTTTTTTTTCGTTCAATCTGTTTAGATGGTGTATTACTTTCATTGATTTTCTTATGTTGAACCATCCTTGCATACCTGGAATGAATCCCAATTGGTCATGGTGTATAATTCGTTTAATGTGTTGTTGAATATGGTTAGCAAGTATTTGTTAGGTATTTTTGCTTCTAAGTTCATTAGAGAAATTGGTCTGTAATTTTCCTTTTGTGGTGTCTTTGTTTGGCTTTGGTACTAGGGTATTGTTTGTTGTTGGCATCATAGAATGAGTTTGAAAATATTCCTTCTGTTTCAGTTTTTTGGAAGAGTTTTAGAAAGATTGGTGTTAGTTCTTTCTGGAATGTTTTGTAGAATTCACCTGTGAAGCCATCTGGCCCTGGGCTCTTCTTAGTTGGGAGGTTTTTAAAGACTGATTCTATCTCTTTACTTGTGATTGGTTTGTTGAGATCAGTAATTTCTTCTTTTGTCAGTATAGGCTGCTTATGTGTTTCTATGAATTTCTCCATTTCCTCTGAATTGTCATTTTTGTTGGAACATACTTTTTCAAAGTATCCTCTTATGATAGTCTTTATTTCCATTATACAGTTGGGGCTCACTGCCATGTCAGATGGCCCTTCTTTGGAGTTGGTGTTTCTGCATGATGGAACTGGACTCAGAGGGGATCTCTTTTCACAAGACTCATATGCTACTTTACTGGAATTGTAGTTGGTGCTGGGGTTTGAAATATATTTGGGGGATTTGAATCTCTGGACTGACAATATGATAGCCAGGCCCTGAGCCTCAACAGACTTCAACTCCTACACTCTGATTTATTAGACTTACCCCACTCAGCTAACATGGAGTTGAAGAAGGTCAACCACCACACCATGGAGCCTAGAGTGTCTACAACTGAAAGCAGGAGGAGTGCATCCAGTATCCATGTGGAATCCAAGCCCCCACTTGACATAGATGTGCAATGGACACAACCAATCCAATGTCCACAGAGAAAATGTGACATGGGCGTTAGAAGGGTGGCCATGGTGGCTGCTGGGTACGGGAAATGGGAGGAAGAGATGAGATGGGGAGGCATTTTCGGGACATGGAGTTGTCCTGGGTGGTGCTTCATGGACAATTACGGGACATTGTAGATCCCCCCAGGGCCCAGTGGATGGAACGTGGGAAAGTGTGGGCTATGATGTGGACCATTGACTATGGGGTGCAGTGATGCTCAGGGATGGAATTACCAGGTGCAATGGATGTGTCATGATGATGGGAGAGAGTCTTGCTGTGGGGGGAGTGGGAGGTGGGGGCGGTGGGGTTGAATGGGACCTCAAATTTTTTTAATGTAATATTAAAAAAAAAAAAAGTCTCCCATTGTAGTCATAGAGGCATCTATTCTTTCCTTTAGTTTGTCCAGTGTTTGCCTCACGTATTTGGAGGCACCCTAGTTAGGAGCATAAATATTTATGATTGTTCATTCTTCTTGAGAGATTGTCCCTTTCACTAATATGTAGTATCCTTCTTTGTCTCTCACAATTGTTTTGCAATTAAAGTCCATTTTGTCTGATAAAAATATAGCTACTGCTGCTTTTTTTGTTTTGTTTTTGTTATTGTTTGCTTGTAAGATTGTTTTCCAACTATTCACTTTCATCCTCCATGAATCCCTGGTTCTAAGATGTGTTTCTTGTAGACAGCATATAGATGGGTCATATTTCCTGATCCAATGTCTCAGTCTGAATCTTTTGATAGGTGAGCTTAATCCATTGACATTCAGTGTTATTACTTTCAAGGAATTATTTATGTTAGCCATATTTTGATTGGACTTGTGTTTGTCATATTTTGTTTGTTTTTGTCCTTCTCTTTTTGTCTTTTTTGTTGCTCTTACACTCTCCTCAAACTCTGTCTCTCCTGTATTTTCCTTTCTTCCTGCAGAGCTCCCTTTAGTATTTCTTGAAGGGGAGGTTTCTTGTTGGCATACTCTTTCAATTTCTGTTTATCTGTGAATATTTTGAACTCTTCAACATTTTTGAATGCTAGTTTAGCTTGGTAGAGTATTCTGGGTTGGAATTTTTTCTTTTAGTACGTTGACTATAGCATACCACTGCCTTCTTGCCTCCATGGTTTCAGATGAGAAATCAGCACTTAATCTTATGGACCCTCCTTGTATGTGATCATTTTCTTTTCTCTTAATGCTTTTAGAATTTTCTCTTTGTCTTGAGCATTGGATAATATGACAAGTATATGTCCTGGGGTGGGCCTGTTGGGATTTATGATGTTTGGGGTGCATTGTGCTTCCTGGATATGTACATCTGTCTCTCTCAGTAGATTTGGGAAATTTTCAGCCATTATTTCCTGCAACACCCTTTCTGACCCCTCTCCCTTCTCTACTCCTTCTGGAATGTCTATAATACGTATGTTTGTGCATTTTGCATTGTCATTCAGGTCCCTAAGTCCTAGCTGGATTTTTTCTATCTTTTTATCGATGAATTCTAATATCTGTTTGATTTCCGATGTAGTGCCTTCCACGTTGCTAATTCTCTCCTCTGCCTCTTCTAATCTGCTATTTGCTGCGGGTGTATTTTTGATTTCTTGAACTGTGGTGTTCATTCCCATCATATCTGTTATCTTTTTGTGTATGTCTGCAATTTCCTCTCCAAGTGCTTTCTTCATATTTTTAAACTCTTCCTTTACTTCATTAAGTTGGTCTGTAATATATGTTCTGAGATCTTTAATTACTTGTCCAATGTTCTGCCCCTTCCTGGTTTTTAGTTTGTTCATTGGATTCAGCATGTTTTCCTGATTATTCTTTTGGTTTGTAGCTTTTTTTTTGCTGTCTGGCCATCGTTTTATCTTCATGAGTTTAATCATCCTTAGATTCTTTGTCTAGTCTAGGGGATTAATTAGTTGATGTTCTTGCATAAGTGTCATATCTTCTCTTTGTAACTTTGTTCTTCTTATTCTAATTTCTTGTTGCTGGATGAGTTCACTTTGAAAGAAAATATTAGGGCCAGGGAAAGGAAATTGTATAAGAAGAGAAAATGTTTAAAGTAGTATTGGTAATAAATGTTAACAGAGCAACAATATGAGATCTGGGAGAATGGATATTAGATTCATGTAAGTTGTGTAGAGTTATAGCAGTAATTAAAGTATCTGTAATGAGAGTGTCAACTGATTATGGGGAGAATATAGTATGAATTAAAAGGCCAGTGTTTTCATGAGAGAGGAAAGAGAAAAGAAAGACAATAGTATCAAGAGTGGATAAAAGACAGAAAACAGAACAAAGGTATTAGAAAATAAAAGTTAGACAATTTGGGGACCAAAGAAATGGAGGTGGAATGTAAGAAAAACAGTAGATGGTGGTGGATAGAAAGATGTGGGGGAAAGAGGTTAGTGTAGGTGACCAAATTCATTTCACACAGGACTGAGTAAATGGAGGATGAGGAAACACAGCAAATGTGAGGCGCTCCCTGCAGCACCTATTGTATAAATAAAATAATATAAAATAGGAAGAAAAAGAGAGAAAAGAAAAAAAAGAGAAGGAAAAAAGGGGGGTGGGCAAAGAAAAGAGAGGGAAACAAGCAAGAAAAAGAAAAGAAGAAAGAAAAAAAAACCCAATAAACAAAAAAGGACCTTGGGGGATACAATGGGAGAAAAGACCAGGAGATAATGCAATATTAGCAACCAAGAAAGTTAAAAAAAAAAAAAGAAAAAAAAAAACCACAAACGCCAAGGGCTAGGACAGTCAAGGACCTTGATGGCCCTCAGGGCATGGAGGATTCAGGGATAGGAAGTCTGTGATATTGCAGACTCAAGAGGTGTGAGTCTCTGGGGTGGAAGCCACCAGGGTTTAGGGGGCACAGACCTGGGAACCACAAATCCAGTTAACAGGGAGCCTGGGAGCACCACAGTGCAACACAGCCTTCAGGGATCCCCACAGCTGGGCACCAGCCCTATGGGGAGGGGTCATGCCCACAAACTCTGACCTCTCTGTAAGAAACCCAAAATTCCCCCTCTCACAAGAGTCTCTTCTGTCACTGTCTCACCAAGTCAACTTCAGGACACCTCCTGCCCTGCAAGCCCCTGAAACAGCCTGCTGGGGATGCCACTGTACTATAGACAATTCAGGGACTGCTGCAGATGGGCCGCCAGCCCTACGAGAAGGGGCTCTAGCCAGAAGCTCTGAGCTCCATCTCAGAAATCCAAAATTCCACATCTCGCAAAAATCTCCGTCTTTGTCTAATTGGCTTCCAGACACCTCCCATCCTGCAAGTCCCTGAAACAGCCTACTGGGGGCACCGCTGTACTACAAGCAGTTTGGGGATGCGGTAGATGGGCTGTCTGCTCTAGTGGGAGGGGCTCTAGCTGGAAGCTCTGATCTCTGTGTCAGAAACCAAAAATTCCACGTCTCGCAAGAATGCCTCCATCTCTGTCTCACCAAATCGACTTCCAGACACCTCCCACCCTGCAAGCCCCCAAATAGCCCACTCAGGTCTTGGGAATTCCCTGGTTCAGCAAAGTCTTCAGGACTGCCCACCCCAGGGGGAAGCTTCGTATGAGCAGCTCCAATCTCCATGAAAGAGACCCAAAATTCTACATTATACACAAATCTTCTTTTTCACCGTGCCACTAATTTGATATCCAGACACCTCCTGCCCTGCAAATGCCTGAAACAGCCCAGTCCAGCAAAATTCCAACCCTATTCAGCTGCTTCTTTGCAGGAGAGGTCATAAGGTGCACTCACTCAGATGCCGTCTTGCCTGAGTATAGACTTGCTTTGTGTTTTAAAAGCAACATCCTTTGTGAAACAAGAACTCCCTTGAGAAATGGTAATAATGAAATACCAATAAACCCAGTAGCTCCGTTTTGTGGTAGCATCTAAATTTGGATCAGTTTTATTAATGACATTCTGCTTCAATCCATAAAGTAGTGAAAGAAAAAAAAAAGAGGAAAGAAGAAAAATTGATGACACAAATCGAGGAAAAGCAGATTTTTCAGTTTGATTAGTTGTTGGAAATGGATAACCATGTTATTAACTGAGGTTGACTGGTGATGAATATTATTTTCTTTATTTTTCTGTGATAAAAAAATTTCATTTTGTTCTGCAAAAGTTCTGAAGACACGAAATCCCCACAAAGAAGAGCTGTCTAAGATTCTGATAACATCCACCAGCATTGTTAAGGAAGGTTATTCTGAGCTATGATAGGCTCCTGGTAACTAATCCAGGGTTTGGGAGGCAGGCATTGCTGCTTTCTTATCATTCGTACATTAAAGAGAGTTTTATAACTAATTAGAAGGAGAAGAAATGGGCATTTTTCTGTCATGTTGCATATCATACTCTATTATGCTGAATTTCTCCAGCTTAGGGAACAAAATAAAGTGCCATTTGCCCTCACATTCAGTGTAGGGTGATTGCATGTTCTGTTCTTGAGTCCCTTCTTCCCCTTTAGGATCTTCCCCTCAGAATAAGAACCCTAGGGACTTACTCAGCCTAGAAGGATCAGAGGAAAGCACAAGCCCAGCCTCTTCCATGAGGATCTTCCCTTTCCCTGTTCCCCTATTGTTAGTGCTGCCCCCAGCTGGCTGACCTACTGCCCTATCCACTTTGGCACCAGGCTTTCAGGTGTGAGAGAGGAAGGTGCCTCCCACCTCTCCACCAGGTGTCTGGAGGCCTGGTCTATGTGTTCTCCAGCCACATATGTGTTCCACGGGTGGGCTGGCCAGGAGTGACTTAAGCCACAGAATGACCAGGAACCCAGCTCCCTTCTAAGTCCTTAATTTACTGGGCATATGGAAGTGGTGTGAGTGATGGAGAGCATGTTATCTTTCTTTCTTGCCAGCTGGCCTCAAGTGGGCTGGGCAGTAACTCTGAACCTCTGGATTCCAGAACTTTGCCTGACAGGAGACCAAGTTCCTTCTTTGGAGAATTGACCTTCCATCATCCCAGGAGTGTGGGTGGGGTGCTTGGGCTTCCTTGGGTTCCTGAAGGGCCTTCTGGTCTAGGGGCTTACCTACAAAGTTTCCTTCTAGAGGACATAACACTGCTAGCTAGAGGTGACTCTCGCCCAATCAACATCCTACGTTATGTATGTTAAAGATAATGTGATCTCTCCATGGTGCATTATGTTTTTTAAACTGTTGGATTTTATTTGATTTAATTCAAATATCTTTAATTTTTATATAGTGTAGCCATTTAATATTGTTTATGAATTCCAAACATAGATATTGGATTATGTTTGTAAACTGGTCTGTTCCTCTGGGCATGATAGATTGTATTAACTTCATAGGTTTCATTTTTACGTACTAAATGATGATCAGGGGTTTGAATGGCCCATGTCAGTAGGACATTGAGTCTTCACCCCCTTGGTGGGCAGGGACTCAGCAAGAAAAAGACATGGCAAAGGAAGTAGTTGGAGTTTTGATGCTGGAACTTGGGGAAGTAAACACACAGGAGAAGAACACAGAGAAATAGAGATGGCTCCTTAGACATGGCAGAGGCCTGGGAAGAGAGATAACCTGAGGGTCTACAGCTGACCTTGTGGAGAGACCAGAGAAGCCAAGCCCATAAAGTAACAAGTGCCAGACAGAGAGACAAGCCTTATGCCAGTCTACATCTGAGACCAGAAGAAGCTGGGACCATGGAGTGTGAAGAAGAAGCCTGAATCCTCACAGAGACCAGCAGCCATCTTGCTCCAACATGTGGCAACAGACTTTGGTAAGGGAAGTAACTTACACTTTATGATCATGTGACTGTAAGCTTCTACCCAAAATAAACCCTCTTTGTAAATACCAACAGCTTTCTGGTACTTTGCATCAGTACCCCTTTAGTTGACTAATACATATAGTCAAAGTGGTTGGTATTTTTTTGTGATTTCTCCCCATTGCTTTGATGATTCAAAAACCCTTAGAGCTGTTTTTCACCTTTTAAAATCCATCCAGAATTTTCTTTTGTCTACAATGAAGTGGGAAGACAAGTTTATTTTTAACCTAAAGAACTATCCAACTTTCACAGTACCAAACACTGAAAACTTTATCACTGGCCATTGTTTGGGCTTCTTGTTAATCTAGGACTGTAGGAGCCACACTGGAGGTGATGCTTTCCACAGAAGTGAAGGCCACAGTGGACCAGGGCACCCTGTGACCATCCCAGAAGTGGACAAGCTTGAAGGCAGCTGTGGGAGGAAGCTCGGGTATGGTGGGCTGGTTCTGGCTAGCCGTGGTGTGGGAGCAGGAGCCCTGATCCCATGCTGGGAGGTTTTTTGTCCTCCCCGTCCTGTAAAGTGACTTGGAGCACAGGCACACCAGGATTTCCAGCAGCCGTGGGACAAGTTCCTTTAGTATGGCACCCCTGGAATTCTCAAGAACTTTAAGACAATACTAAGGATTGCCTTGTTGGCCTTAACAGGTGGCTGTGGACAACAACCAGGCTGACTTATCTTCACACCGCTCCCAGAATGACCAGGTGTCTTGCACAGGATGGAAGGTGTGTGAAGGGTCTGTAGAGACTCAATTGAAGCTGCTTTCACCCAATCTGTGTTCGTGGAGTCATTGAGCATGGGGGTTACTGGGTTTTCCAACATACTCTGCATATGTGCTGCATTCTCTTCACTGTACTTTCTGCCTTGTGCCTTGCAGTTGGTAGAAATGCTTTCTAGCATTAGTACCCAGAGGAAAAAAGTAATGCAAAAACAAACTTAGGTAACCTGGCATCGAGACCTGATACTTCCCAAATCCAGCAAGAACAAGTGTCTGAGTTCACTGTTGGGAGTATCTAAGCAGCCAGAGTGATATACATGGCTAACCAGGAGAGGATTAAAGAACAGCTAGCATATGCATTTCTTCATCTTTTATTAGATAATGAGGCAGATGTACTTTCCCTTTAAGGACAAGCTGGGGTGAACAAATGGAGATATTAAAAGATGATAGCTGATGGGTGGGGCAAGATGGCATCTGAGTGAATATACTTCATAATTGGCCCTCAGAAGAGCAGCTGAGTAGGGTTGGAATCTTGCTGCAGTGGGCTGTTTTGGGAACTTGCAAGGCAGGAGGTGTTTGGACATTGATTTGGAGAGACAGAAATCATGCTTGCTAAGGTAGAATTGTAGGTTTCTAGCACCGAGGTCGGAAGTTGTGGAGAGGTGGGACTCTTCCCCCTTAGGCATTCCCTGGACTGTCAGTAGTGTGGTGGCATTCCTAGGCCCTGTGTTCCCCAGAAGCATGGTCTCCAGATCCATGTCCCCTAAGCCACCACAGCGGATGTTCCACAGACCTACATACCCTAAGTCTACAATATCCCAGACTTCCCACTCCCAAATCCAGAGCTCCCTGCAGTAAAAGAATACACTAGCCATTCAGTTTTGGACTGACTCTGTGAGTTGGAGGGTTTGGGTGGGAGGTGCAGAGGGGCAAAATGAGTGCGGGTTCATTTTCAGGTCCTGACCCCTCTCTTTTTTTTGAACTTGGAGGAGCATACCAGCTGGCTTGGGGAAAGCTGGGGAAGAAAGGAGAGGCAAATCTGCCGAGAAAGCCCTATTTACCTAAAAATGCTGGGTTAGGAAACTTGGTCTGGAAGAAGGTGGAGTCAGAAAATCAACTGCCCCTCCTGTAGCACACCTAAGGGAGATAGCTGTAAGATGTGTTTTGAAAACTTCCATTAGCATATTTGGGGTTCCTGGTGAGGTGGGGGCACTCTGTCTTTGGAAATTAAGACACATTGTTTTCTCTGGTGATTTGGTACACCAAGGACCCACCTGAATCTCCTACTGGACACCTCACACAGCTTCCCTGCTGCCCTGGGAGAGAGGGAAGTGAGAAAGGGAGAAAGGGGGAAGGTCAGACTCCTAAGCATTTTATTTAAATACAGAAAGGATTCCTTGCTTGAAATTTTGGTCTTTTTTATTGGTTTATTTTCTTATTTTTTCCTTCCTCTTTATACCCCCACAGCCCTTTCCTCCTCCTTCTCCTCCTCCTCTTCTTCTTTTTCTTCATCTTCCTGTTTTTCTTGCTTGCATTTCCACCCCCGTTTTCCCCCTTCCCTCCCTTTTTTCCTTCTCTTCTTTTTTTAATATTAGGTGTTCCAGGAATTGATTCACATTTGCTGTGTTTCCTCATCCTCGATTTCCTCTTTTCTGTGTGTACTGATTTTGGCTACCAGTGCTAACCCCTTTCCTCTACATCTTTTTATTCATCCAACATTTACTGTCTCTCTTACATTCCACTGCTCTTAATTTAGCCCTCAATTTTCATTTCTAATACCTTTGTGTGGTTTTGTCTTTTATTCGCTCTCCATATTATTGTCTCTTCCTTTCTCTTTCCCACTTTCCTGACCACACTGGTCTTTTAATTCATACTATATTCCTCCCCATATTCAGTTTACTGTCTCATTATAGATACTCCATTTTTCTTACTGTTCTAACTCTACACAGCTTACATGGGTCTAATACCCGTTGTCCTAGATCTCACATGGTTCTTCTGCTAACATTTACTATCAATACTACTATTCTACTTTTTTCTTTTCTTACATGTTTTGTTTTCACTTGCCCTAATATTTTACTTCAAGTGAACTTAGCCAACAGCAAGGAAATAGAATAAGAACAAAGTGGCAAAGAGAAGACTTAACACACATGCAAAAACAACTAGTTATCCCTGAGACTAGACAAAGAAGTTAATCAAGCCAGCAAGATAAAATGATGATCAGACAGCAACAAGAAACTATAAGCCAAACCAATAATCAGGAAAACATGACCCAATCAAGTGAACAAACTAAAATTAGGAAGAAGAGCAGAACATCAAGCAAGTAATTAAACCTCTCAAAACATTTAATAGGGGCCAATTTAATGAGGTGAAGTAAGAGATAAGAATATGAAGAAAACACTTGGAGAGCATGCAGGAGAAATTGCAATCATGCAAAAAAAAAAAAAAAAAGACAACAGATATGATGGGAAGGAACAGCATAATCCAAGAAATCAAAAATACACTCTCAGCAAATAATAGTACATTTGAAGAGGGAGAGGAACTAGTGATGTGGAAGACAGTACATCTGAAATCAAACAGTTAGTAGAATTGATAGATAAAAAGAAAAAATTCAACACGGACTTTGGGACCTGAATGACAATGCAGAATGTGAAAGCATATGCATTATAAGCATCCCAGAAAAAGAAGAGAAGGGAAAGGGAACAGAAGGGGTGTTGGAGGAAATAATGGATAAAAACTTCCCACACCTAGTGAGGGAGATGAACATCCACATCCAAGAAGCACAATGCACCCTAAATAGCATAAATCCCAACAGGCCTACCCAAAGACATATACTTGTCAAATTATCCAATGCTCAAGACAAAGAGAAAATTCTAAAAGCAGCAAGAGGAAAAAACCACACATACAAAGGAGGCTTCATAAGATTGAGTGCTGATTTCTAATCTGAAACCATGGAGGCAAGAAGGCAGTCTTACGACATAGTCAAGATACTAAATGAAAAAAAAATTTCCGAAAAAGAATACTCTTTCCAGCTAAACTAACAATCAAATATGATAGAGAGTTCAAATACTCACAGATAAACAGAAATTAATAGAGTATGCCAACAAGAATCCTGCCCTTCAAGAAATACTGAAGGAAATTCTATAGGAGGAAAGAAAAAAACAGGAGAGACAGAGTTGGAGGAGAGTGTAAGAACAACTAAAAAGACTAAAAAAATGAACAAAATATAACAAACACAAATCCAAAGAAAAAATTGCTAATATAAATAATTCCTTGAAAGTGATAACACTGAATGTCAATGAATTAAACTCACCTGTCCAGAGTCTCAGACTGGAAAATTGGATAAGAAAGTATGATCCATCTATATGTTGTCTACATGAAAAACATCTTAGACCCACGGATTCAAGGAGGTTGAAAATGAATGGCTGGAAAAGAATCTTACAAGCAAATAATAACCAAAAAAGGGCAGGAGTAACTATGTTAATATCAGACAAAACAGACTTTAAATGCAAAACATTTGTGAGAGACAAATATGGACACTACATATTAGTGAAAGGGATAATCATTCAAAAAGAAAGAACAGTTATAAACATTTATGCTCCTAACAAGGGTACCTCCAAATATCTGAGGCAAACACTGGAGAAACTAAGGGAAGGAATAGATGTCTCTACAATTATAGTGGGGGACTTTAATACACCACTATCAAGCTGAAAATCTGCAAGGGCCAGAGGCCCAGATTTCACACCAAGATATGGAAATTAAACAGCACACTCTTAGAAATACAGTGGGTCAAAGAGGAAATCTCAAAAGAAATTAATAACTGCCTTGAAACTAATGAAAATGATAACACAACATACCAAAACTTATGGGATGCAGCAAAGCAGTACTGAGAGTGAAACTTATAACCATAAATTCATACATCAAAAAAGAAGAAAGAGGAAAAATTGAGAAACTAACTGCACATTTGGAGAAATTAGGAAAAAAAACAACAAAGTAACCCTGCCAGAAGAAGAAAGAAAGAAATAACAAAGATAAGAGCAGAACTAAGTGAAATAGAAAATAAGAAAGCACTTGAAAAGATAAACAAAACCAAGAGATGGGTCTTTGAGAAGATCAATAAAATTGACAAACCCTTAGCTAGACTAACAAAGAAAAAAATAGAGAAGATGCAAGTACACAAAATAAGAAATAACAAAGGAGATATCACCACTGGCCCCACAGAAATAAAGACTATCATAAGAGGATACTTTGAAAAACTATATTCCAACAAAAATGACAATTCAGAGGAAATGGACAAATTTCTAGAAATACATAACCTGCCTATATTGATGAAAGAAGAAATTGATGATCTCAACAAACTAATCACAAATAAAGAGATAGAATCAGTCATTAGAACCCCCCAACTAAGAGCCCTGGGCCAAATGGCTTCACAGGTGAATTCTACCAAACTTTCCATAAAGAACTAACACGAATCTTGCTGAAACTCTTCCAAAAATTTGAAACAGAAGAACATTGCATAACTCATACTATGATGCCAAAATTACCCTAATATGAAAGCCAAACAAAGACACCACAGGAAAGGAAAATTACAGACCAATCTCTCTAATGAACATAGATGTGGAAATCCTCAACAAAATACTTAGTAATCATATTCAACAGCACCATAAATCAATTATACTCCATGACCAGGTGGAATTCATTCCTGGTGTGCAAGGATTGTTCACCATAAGAAAATACATTAATGTAAAAACCACATAAACAGATTGAAGGAAAAAAATCACATGATCATATCTATAGATGCAGAAACAGCATTTGACAAAATACAGCACTATTTCTTAATAAAAACACTGCAAAAATTGGAGTAGAGGGAAACTTTCTGAACATAATAAAAGATATATATGAAAACCTCCAGTTAACATCATTTACAATTTTGAAATCTGAAAATCTTTCGCTCTAAAATCAGGGACAAGGAAGGAACCCATTATCACCTCTTCTATTTAATATTTGTTAGAAGTACTTGGGTGAGCATTGAAGCAAGAATCAGACATAAAAGGCATTCAAATTGGAAAGGAAGAAGTCAAAATTTACTATTTGCAGATGATATGATCCTATACATAGAAAACCCTGAGAAGTCTACAACAAAACTTCTAAAACTTATATATGAGTTCAGTAATGTTGAAGGTTATAAAATCAATGTGCAAAAATTAGTAGCATGTCTGTACACCAATAATGAAAAATGTGAGGAGGCAATCAAGAAAAAAATACCATTTACAATAGTAAATTTAAAAATCAAGTACCTAGGATTAAATTTAACTAAAGATGTAAAAAATTTATACACAGAAAACTACACAACACTATTCAACGAAACCAAAGAAAACTTAAACAAGAGGAAGAATACTCCCCGTTCATGGATAGGAAGGCTAAATATTCGTATGATGTCTATCCTACCGAAACTGATCTACACATTCAATACAATCCCAATAAAAATCAACACAGCATTCTTTAAGGAACTAGAAAAACTAGCTATGAAATTTATTTGGAAATGAAAGAGGCCACGAATATCCAAAGATATATTGAAAAAGAAAAATGAAATTGGAGGAATCACACTACCTGACTTCAAAACATAGTACACTAGTGAAAACAGCATGGTATTGGCACAAGGAGAGGTACACTGATCAATGGAACCAATTTGAAAATTCTGATATAGATCCCCATAGATACAGACACATGATATTGAAAGGGAATTACCAACTCACACCTTATACAAAAACCAACTCAAGGTGAATCAAAGAACTAAATATAAGAGCCAAGACTATAAGGACCTTAGAAAGCAATGTAGGGAAACATCTACAGGACCTTGTAATAGGAAATGACTTCATGAATTTCACACCCAAAACACGAGCAGCAAAAGAACAAATAGATAAATGAGACTTCTTCAAAATTAGAGCCTTTTGAACCTCAAAAGACTTTGTCAAGAAAATGAAAAGAGAGCCTACCCAATGGGAAAAAATATTTGGTAACCATGTATATGATAGGAGACTAATATCCTTCAAATATAAAGAACTTGAATATCTCAAAAAATAAAAAGACAACCTACACATCTTAAAAAGTGGCAAGACTTAAACAGACACTTCTCCAAATAAAAAATACAAATGGCTAAAAAGCATATGAAAAATACTCAAAATCACTAGATGTTATGGAAACTCAAATCAAAATTACAATGAGATATCGTCTTACTCCCATGAGACTGGCAGCTATCAAAAACACAGAGGACTACAAGTGCTGGAGAGGATGTGGAGGAATGGGAACACTCAGCCATTGCTGGTGGAAATGCAGAAGGATCCAACCATTCTGGAGGACAGTTTGGCAGTTTCTCAAAAAACTAGCTATAGATTTGCCATATGACCTAGCAATTCCACTGCTGGGTATATACCCAGTAGAACTGAAAACAAGGACACAAACCAATATATGCACACCAATGTTCATAGCAGCATTGCTCACTATTGCCAAAAGTTGGAATCAACCCAAATGCCCACCAACAGATGAATGGATAAATAAATAAATAAAATGTGGTATATCCATACAATGGAATACTACTCAGCTTTAAGAATGAATACACTACAAACACAAGTGATAACATGGATGAATCTTGAGACCCTTATACTGAGTGAAACAACCCAAGCATTGAAGGACAAATACTACATGATCTCAATGATATGAAATAAGTAAACCAAGCTGCCTCAGAGAGCTAGAGACTGGATGATAGGTTTAAAGAATATTGGGGGGTAGAGGAAAGATGTAAGCTGACACCTACATGGGAGAAATCTATATAAGCTGAAGGTATTTGCACAAAGAAGGGGTAAAATGGGACATAGGGCTAAATTTGGGTAGGGCTTTGTGGACTTGAGGGGGGCTAGCAATGGGAGGATGGGTAATATTGCCCAAGAAATTAGGAGGACGGTGGGGGAACATAGGAACATAGGAGATTCTCAGGTATTTGGTTGAGAATACAATGCTGAGAAAACTTTTTCAAAAATATTGGGAAAGTTACCTATTTAAGATGCTCAAAGGTAATAATCTGATGCAGAACAGGCTTCTAGGGAGTGTGTGAGTGCTCATTTTGCCATAGCGGGTTATATAATTGGATAGAGACCCATATAATGGGAGCAAAGTTATAACCATTTCCTGGGGAGGACTGATGTTCTCAATTAGAGGAAATTGTATCTCTTGAGAGAAATGGTGGCACCCAATGCATTAGGGCAGTTGAGCATGTCAAGCCCTCAACACTGTTGCAAGTATCTCTGTACATGGCCCTTCAAGCAGTGAAGATTGGCTGTCACTGTGGGCCCTGATGGGAGGGGGAAAGAAGTACTGAATAGATGGAACCAATATAACTGTGTGGGCAATAGAAGTGTTCCACAAGGTTTTGCAAGGATGGATATAAGACATGTTAAATTACACCAAAAATGTATAGGGGCTGATAGGCTAAAATGTAAATCATAATGTAAAACATAAGATAACTAAAAATTTAGAAAATTTTACAGTCTAAAATATAAACCACAATGTAAACAGAAATGTTACCTTGTTTGAAAGCTATTGTGTCAATATCTGTACATCAGTTTCAGTAAATATAGTATGAATATGTAAAAAAATTATTGCTGTGGAAGGGAAAAGAGTTTAATGTTGGATATGTGAGAGTACTGTATATTGTATATGTGAATTACAGTGCCCTAAAACTTTTGTGAAGTTAAGCTTAATAATTAGGAAATAAAAGAAAAAAAAGGACATAGACAGTGAGGGAAAGACGGAAGAAGTTGCCTTGCCAATGTGCATACTGGGCAACATTTATTGCAGTAGTGGAAGACAGAGCATCAAAAACAAAGCTTTGAATTTTTTAATTTTTTGATTCCCCAATTTATTTGTACGTTATTTTTTCTAAATTAATATGTATTCTATATCTAACCTTTACACTCATCACTATGTTCCTTTTTACTATTAATGGACCTGTCAATATATTTGACTTCATTTTTGAAGAAGTTTTGGATCACAGAGAAGCTCAACAATGGCAGGGTAGGAATACTGGTGTGGGATGTTATGCACAGGTGATGCACGTTTGGGAGGGAGTTTTCTAGGGCATATATCCAGGGTACATAAAAATGTTTGGATATTTTCATAGTGGTTACAATTAAAAACAACTAAGGGAGTGCTGAGTTCCTAGCCAGGGGAGCTCTATCACAATCCTGAAACGAACAGCAACAATCCCCCAAGTGCAATGGCAAAGACCAAAAAAGAAGGAAGGTCCAACAATGAGCCCTTGGAACTAATAACTATGCTCTTAAGCCTGTGCACCTGAAATAAAAACAAGGCCTAGAGCTGCAGGGTGCCTAAGAGTTACCTCCTGAGAGCCTCCGTGTTGCTACAATGTGGCCAGTCTCAAAGCCAAACTCAGCAGGTAAATGTGTTGTCTTCCCCCCAGTGTGGGAAATGACTCCTGGGGATGAGCCTTCCTGGCACCGAGGGATTACTACCAAGTACCAGCTGATGATGTAACTAGAAAATGACCTTGAATAAAAGGGTCAACTCAGACCAGCAGAATATCTCAGTCTACATAGAATACCAGGAGTTAAAATGTTTTTTGACCTGAATAAAAGGGGAAAATGGAAAGGACAAATGAGTTTATATGGCTTTGAGTCTCCAAAATAGCTGAGAGCTTATTAGAGGGGTTGCCCTGACGCACACCTCAGCAGAGTCCCAGAGATAGATAAAGTAGATACAACCCCAGGTATTGGTTCTTCTGAGGGCTACAGAGACCCACAGGTTTTATGGTAATGGCAGATGGAGTTCAGTGCCATGTCAGATGGCCCTACTTTGGAGTTTGTGTTTCTGTGTGGTGGAGCTGAACTCAGATGTGTTCTTTGTCCAAAAGCCTCTCCTGTTGCTTTTACTGGATCTGTAGTTGGTGCTAGGGTTTAGTGTATACCCAGAGGACCTGAATCTCTGGACTGATGATCTGATAGCCAGGCCCTGAGCCCCAACAGACTTGCAACCCCTGTACTCTGGTTTATTGGACTTACCCCACTCAGATAACATGAAGGTCAAGAAGGTCAACCACCACACCAGGAAGCCAAGAGAGCCTACAACTGAAAGCAGGAGAAGTGCATCCGGCATCTATGTGGAATCTAAGCCCCCTCTTGATATATATGTGGAGTGGACACAACCATTCTAAGGTCCACAGGATGGAGGAATAGGGTATGGTTTAGAGTGGACTTACTGATATTCTATTCATGAACTATTGTGATTAGTAATCTAAGAAAATATGGCATTGGTGTGGAGAAAGTGGCCATGGTGGCTTCTGGGGGTAGGGAGTGGGAGGAGATGAGATGTGGGGGCGATTTTTGGGCTTGAAGTTGTCCTGGATGGTGCTGCAGGGACAGTTACCAGACATTGTATGTCCTCCCATTGCCCACTGGGTGGAATGTGGGAGTGTGCGCTATGGTGTGGACCACTGACCATGAGGTGCAGTGGTGCTCAGAGATGTATTCATCAAATGCAATGAATGTCTCATGATGATGGAGGAGATTGTTGTTATGGGGGGAGGAGTGTGGTGAGGGTGTGGGGGGTATATGGAGACCTCATATAGGGGGGGTATATGCGGACCTCATATAAAGAAAACAAAAATGAAAATTTTTATAAATTTTTTTTAAGGTTTTGCCTTCTATCACTCTAATAGGTGTTGTCTTGTATATATAGTGGCAAGGCAATCTCTTTCATTTCTTCCTCAGTGTCTTGCCTCTTTTATTTTTCATTATATCTTCAAAAAAGTTTAAGGTCACAGTAAAATCATGCACAGAATATAGGTATCTCCCATATACCCAACATCATCCCTCTTCCTCACCAATGATGTTTTTACTTGTGGATGTTACATTTGCTACAACTGATGTACAAATATTGGATAGCTACCAACCATGCTCAGTAGTACACAATATGGTTTACAATTTAGACCATACGCTTTTATAAATTTTTGTTGAAATTTATCATGGCCTGTATCCATCATTGAAAGATCATACAGAACACTTCCATTTACCCCCATTTACCCCCTCTTCCAACTATTTTCTCTCTCTCTCCCTCTCCTTGGGGCCCACATTGGCAACCAAGCTTCATTGCTTGAAGGACAAGATTCATAGATACTTGCAACAATGCTGAGGGCTTGACAAACTGGTCTATCCTCTCCCATTAGGAGCAAGCCTTGCTCTTGAGAGATACTCTCGCCTCTATTTGAGAACATCTAAGTGTCCTCTCCATTATCGGTGTACAACAATTCTTGCTCATTGTATTGCTCTACACTCACGAATATAACACACTGGGTCAAATGGTCCATGGAATTGTGGGTATGTTCGGTGTGGAAAGGTGAACACGCAGGATTGATGTGTGCGTGGTTGAAATTATAATGTTGAGAAAACACTTTTTTTTTTCACTATAATCCTGATTCTGCATCTTTATTTTATTTTCACTTTTTTGGTCTTTATTCATTTTTTTAATATTACATTCAAAAAATACGAGGTCCCCATATATCCCCTACTCCCCTCACCCCACTACTCCCCCCATAGCAACATTCTCTTCCATCATCATGACACGTTCATTGCATTTGGTGAATACATGTCTGAGTATCGCTGCACCTCATGGTGAATGGTCCACATCATAGCCCACACTCTCCCATGTTCCATCCAGTGGGCCATGGGAGGACCTACAATGTCCACTAATTGTCCCTGCAGCACCACCCAGGACAACTCCAAGTCCCCAAAAACGTCTCCACAGCTCAACTCTTCATCCCATTCCCCACACCCAGCAGCCTCCATGGCCAATTTCTCCACACCAATGCCACATTTTCTTTGATTACTAATCACAATAGTTCATGAGTAGAATATCAGTAAGTCCACTCTAATTCATATTCTATTCCTACATCCTGTGGACCTTGGATTGTTTGTGTCCATTCCTCATCTATGTCAACAGGGGGCTTAGATTCCACATGGATGCTGGATGCAATTCTCCTGCTTTCAGTTGTAGGCACTCTTGACTCCATGGTGTGGTGGTTGACCTTCTTCAACTCCATGTTCTCTGAGTGGGGTAAGTCCAATAAACCAGTGTAGGAGCTGAAGTCTGTTGAGGCTCAGGGCCTGGCTATCATATGGTCAGTCCAGAGATTCAGATCCCCTGAGTATATATTAATCCTCATCACCAACTACAATTCTGGTAAAGTAACAGGAAAGACTTGTGAAAAGTGATTACATCTGAGTCCAGCTCCATCACACAGAAACACAAACTCCAAAGAAGGGCCAACTGACATGGCACTGAACTCCATCTGCCATGACCATAAAACCTGTGGGTCTCTGTAGCCCTCAGAAGAACAAATACCTGGGGTTCTATCTACTTTATCTGTCTCTAAGACTCTGCTGAGTTGTGCATAAGGGCAAACCCTCTGATAAACTCCCAGCTCTTTTTTGGACTCATAGCCATATAAACTCATTTGCCCTTTCCATTTGCCCCTTGATTTAGGTCAAAAAGCATTTTTAACTCCTGTTATTATATGTAGACAGAGATATTCTGCTGGTCCGAGTTGAACCTTTTATTCAAGGTCATTTTCTAGTTACATCATCAGCTGGTACTTGGTAGTAATCCCTCCATGCCAGGGAGGCTTATCCCTGGGATTCATGTCCCATGCTGGGGGGAATGCAACAAATTTACATGCTGAGTTTGGCTTCAAGACTGGCCATATTTGCGTAACACGGAGGCTCTCAGGAGGTAACTTTTAGGCACATTGCTGCTCTAGCCCTTGTTCTTATTTCAGGTGCACAGGCTCACAAGCATAGTCATTAGTATCAGGGGCTCATTGTTGGACCTTCATTCTTATTTGTCTTTGTTGTTGCACTTGGGGGATTGTTGCTATTCCTTTAGGGACTGTGATAGAGCTTCCCTGGCTAGGAACTCAGCACTCCCTCAGTTGTTTTTAATTGTTTCCACTATGAAAATATCCAAACATTTTTATGTACCTTGGATATATGCCCTGTAGAACTCCCTGTCAACCATATGTCCCCTGTCAATAACATCCCACACCACTATTCCTCCCCTGCCATTGTTGAACCTCTCTGTGATCCAAAACTTCCTGAAAAGTGAAGCCCAATATATTGCCAGGTTCCCTTAATAGTAAAATGGAATATAGCGATGAGTTTGAAGGTTAGATATACAGTACATATTAATTTGGAAAAATTCAACATCCTATCTTTTCCTTTTCTTTTTTCTAATTATTAAGCTTATCTTCACAAGTGTTTTAGATCACAGTAATTCATATATACAATATACAGTAATCCCACATATCCAACATAATATCTTTTCCCTTCCACAGCAGTAATCTTTTAACATATTCATACCATATTTACTAAAACTGATGTACAGATATGAGACAATAGCTTTCAAATAAGGTAACATTTGTGTTTACATTGTGGTTTATTTTTTAGACTATACAATTTTCTATATTTTTAGTTATCTTATGTTTTACATTATGATTTATATTTAGCCTATCAGCCCCTATATATTTTTTGTGTAATTTTAAATGTCTTATATCCATCCTTGAGAAAACACTGTTGATGATAAAATAAGGAAGGGTTACTGATTTAGGGTATTGGGTGGTGGACATCTGGCACAAGGTGCACCAGGGGCAGGCTTCTAAGGATTGTGTGAGTGCTCATTTCTTGGCTTTTTAAAACTGTGAACAGTTTGTTAGGAAACACAGTACCTTTGTCTTCTCTTCATTCCCAGAATGTACTTTAGGATTTACCATACAGTATTGCTGAATAAATATTGTTGAATGACTAGGAAACCAGATGGTTGTGTGGGTTGAACAGATATTGCTAATTATGGGGGAGAAAGGACAAGCAGTGAGACAAGAGGAAATTCACTTGTGAGTGGGTGTCTCCATTCATGACAGCCAACTCCAGAGGAGAAAAATTGGGAAATAAGATAGTTTAGTGTATTCAGAATCTTACTCCAGAAGCAACAAGAAGGAAATCAGTATGGGAAACCTTACAAGACTAGAGCCCATACCTTAATAAGGGTGACCTCCTCCTGGGAGGTAGGTGTCCACAGGGATAAGAGATGAACATGGAGCTCCAAAGCTGTCACAAGGGACTAAACTGGTGCAAATTTGCATTGTGTTTTCCTTTATTATCTCCAGAGAAATAATTATCTCAGGGAGATTGATACAAAAGAATACTTCATTAATGTGGTTCATGGGAATGGAATCCCTAATTGCTCAGATACTCTATGTGCTTCTCCTTCACTGTATCAAAGAAAACACAATTTGTCTTCTACAGACCTTATGACTCATTCCATCTCACTTCACTTCTTGGGAACAGAGTTTCCAACTTCATTCATCTGTCAAGGAAGAACCTGCATTGGTGAACTTAGACCCTGACTTGATAATTTCAGAGCTACTTACAGAATCTTCACAGGTACTGGGGGAATATATTTTTGACTCCATGGACACCTTTTATTGGTAGAAGCTTTAAGGAAATCAGCAGATTATGACCACAGAGAAAACTTAAAACACAAAGTTCTGTCTTATTAAAAAGCCTGCATGGAAATAGCAGATAAACTAAAATAGATTTTTTTTCCCAATCTGCTTCCTCTGATCTCTTACTCTTGGGTCTTCCCTCTCTCAGAAGCATTGTTTCCCTGTTTCACTCATTCTTCTTTCTCTATACTTGTAGAAATTATCTGTTTACCTGTGTTTATTCATTTTTTTTCTTTTAGTCATTCAATATATGTGGCTCTGGAATTCTGTTGAAGTGGATCAGAAATTACCGACTCATCCTGGGGAGGTTAGTAAAGGCATCACAAGGGAGATTTTAATTGCAGTAAAGCTTGAAGGAGGATTTAGAGTAATTTCAGAAGGAGAAAAGGCTAGAAGTACATGAAGAAGAGATGACATGGACACAAATATGGAGTCAATAATTATATGGTGTGATGAGGTTTTAAAAATAGTTCCTTTTAAAAAAGAAATCAACTTTATTGATACATATTAAAAAGCATACAATTCCTGTGACATGTAAAATTTGTTGTATTTGCCTTAATGACATAATTCTGCATTTATTACTTCAGTCATTATTAGAGTATGTTCACTGAGATGTAAAGATTTTTCTTGTTTGTTTTTATAAATTCGCTATGAGATTTCTTTAGCAAAAATTATTATGGTCTTCTTTTTTTAAGATACATAGATCACACTAAATTTTACTTTTTAAAATATGACGTTCCCATATACCCCACTCCCTAAATTCCCCATCCTCCCACATTAACAACCTTTCATCAGTGTGGCACATTCCATTTATTTAATGAATACATTTTGGATCATTGCTACAAAGCTTGGATTATTGTTTACATGTTAAGTTTACACTCTCTTCCAGTCCATTCAGTGTGATATGGTAGGATATATAATATCCTGCATCTGTCCATGAGATATATTTCAGGACAACTCCAAGGCCCCAAAAAAGCCACCATATCACACCCTCTTCTTCCCTCTCCCTGCACTCAACAACTCCAGTGGTCACTGTCTCCATGACAGTGACACAATTTCTTCCATTGCTAGAGTCACAATAAGTCTATAGTAGAATACCACTAAGCCCACTCTAATTCTTATTTTATTCCTCTATCTTGAGGATCTTGGGATGGTGATGACCACTCCACCTCTAAATCAAGAGGGGCCTTAGATCCCACATGTTTGATGGATGGAATTCTGCTTGCAGTTGTGGACTCTCTCTGTTCCCTGGTGTGGTGGTTGACCAACATTTTGTTTGCTTTCAGATTTGGAGTTTAAAAATATAGCTGCTGTAAACGTTCATGTGTGGACTTTTGTGTGGACTCTAATTTTCATATCATATATATATATATGATATGGTGTGTATATATATATACCTAAAAGCAAAACTCCTGGATTGTATGGTAAGAGAATGTTTAGTTTTAAAAGAAACTGTCTTCTGGATGAACCATTTTGTGTTCTCACTAGCAGTGAATGAGAGATGTATTGCTCCATATACTCAACAGCAATTGGTATTCTCAGTTTTTAGGTTTTTATCTCTTCTAATAAACATGTGGTCATATATTATTGTGTTCATAGTCTTCCAAGTCCCTAATGACAGATGATGTTTAATTTTTAAAAGAGTTTTAATGAGTTTATTTATTCATTTATTTATTTAAATTTTAAAAATTTTAAAACAGGTTTAGATTACATAAATGTTACATAAAATATAGAGGGGACCCATATGCCCCACCCCTTCACCCTCCCACTCTTTCCCATAGTAACAACAACTTTCATTAGTATAGTACATTTGCTACAATTGATGAATGCATATAGAAACAATGCTGCTAACCATGAATTATAGTTTATATTATAGTTAAGAGCCTGTCCTGCACAATTTTAGGTAATGATAAAACATATAATGGCCTGTATCCGTCATTGCAATGTCATGCAGAACAATCCCAATGTCCTGAAAATGCCCTGATATTACACCTATTCTGCCTGCTCCCTCCTCTCAGAATCTCTGGTGGCCATGGCCTTTATATCAATGATAAACATTCTTCCACTGCTAGAATAGTAAGTCTATAATATAAAAATAATGTCTACTTTAGTCCATTGTTCATTCCCCAATCTTCAGGATTTTGTGATGGTGATGCCCACTGTTTCTAATTGAGAGGGGGCTTAGATCCCTTGGGATATATGGGTGGAACTAGCTTGCTTAGAGGTGCAGACATTCTTTGCTCCTTGGGATAGGTGTTGTCCATTACCATCTCCTTATTAGTTGTTCTACATAGGTCCAATGAACTGGAGAGTAAGTGTTGAAACTCTGCTTAGATTAAGGGTTCAACTGGCACATGAACAGACCAAAAACATAAGGCTCTGGCTCATGTATTTTACAAGGATAGTGCCAACACATGGATTTATGTAAATAACATTTAGAGAAGAGCCACATGTTGGGAATCTACAAATGAAGCTAACTCTTTTACTCTGGGGAGCATAAATTCCAAAGTAAGGTCTACTGACAGGGTGCCAAATTCCTGAGATTCCCTGCACTATTTACAGTGTCTAGATATCTCTAGAACCATCAGGATCCCTACTGTTTGAGGCACTGTTTACTGTAATAGATAGTGAGATTCTGCTGAGATGAGCATAAGCATAACCTCTGGAATGACCACCAAACTCACTTTAAAATCTCTTAATCATAAAATTTCATCTGCACTGAATATTTCCCCTTTTTGGCCAAGGTCTTTTTCAGAGACATTGCTAGTTGGCATTTGGTCATAATACCTAGGTGCCAGTGAAGTTGAATTTCTTTTTATATATTGTATTTTGTATTTGTATTTTGAATTTCTTCCTAAGTTAGGATTCTGTTTATATCTTTTGCAGATTTTTAAATTCAGCTTATGCTTTCTTATTTTGTGGTGTTAATATTAATTTCTACATTTGTATACAAATCTTTTATCAGATGTGTTTTGTAAGTATTTTTCCAAATCTGCATGTTTTCTTACAAACCCTTATCAATGTCTTTCACAGAGTAGATATTTTACATTTGAATAAAAACTGACTTATAAATTTTAATCTCTCATGAATCATGCTTCCATTACTATATCTAAAAACTCTTTTCCAACCTATGGGCCCTTAGATTTTCTTCACATTTTAGTCTAGCACTTTCACAATGCATCTTACTTTAAAATGGTATGATTGATTTTGATTTAATTTTTGTGAAATGAATTCAATCAGTGCCTAAGTTCCTTTTTTATTTGGCATGAGTGCATCCTATTGTTACCATATTCTAACTAAGTTCTTGGCTATGCTGCAGAAGTGAATTTCAAGAACACGCCAGGTGAGTTAGGCCAGTAATTAATTCAGGTAGGAAGGGAAGAGAAATGGGAGAAAATAACAGAGCATGGCCCCAGCAGATAGTGAGGAAGGGGCTGAAAAGGGATGAAGAGGGCTAATTTACAGGCTACAATTCCCCATTATAGATTATAAGTCCCGAGTGTAACTTGCATGGCCACATGGCAGAGGAAAAATGATGAAAGTGACATGCAGAAGGCAAGACGGGTCAATAGGCAGAAAGCTAGCAAGAGCAAGTTCAAACCTCGTGGTTTGCTTTTAAACTGCTAGTTATCCACCCCTTTGCTAATGGCAGGGGAGGGGGTTTCAATTGTTTGCTCTTTGGATTGATTACCCTGCCCATCAATTCCTTAGTGAGGACCCAGTGATAAAGTTCCTAGGGAAGATCCAGGCTTTTCCATATTCTCAGGAAGGAGGCTTTGTTCTGGGTAGCAAATCCCAGGGTGAGATTCCTCCAGCAGCCATCATTAGGGGGTTTTGCTGTCCATGTGGACTCTGTCAGGTTCTAGATCCATCTATTCCCTATCTTACTAGCCTGCTTCACTTTTGTTCCAACACCACTTCTTGAAAAGATCATATTTTCTACACTGAATTACCCTTGTCCTATGTGAAATATCAGTGGAACACATTTGTGTGGGGTCATTTGTCCATTTCACCAAAAAGATTTTTTAAATTATTGTGTTTTTATAATAACTGTTACAACCAAATAACTTGGTTCCTACTACTTTGTTCTTCTTTTCTATTTTGTCACAGGGTACAAAAACATGGTCATAATGTTTGTTGCTTAAAATAAAGTCTGAGAGAATTTATCATGGAAATTATTGCCTTGGCAAAGTGTATTCTATTATGACCAAGGGTTTCTAGCCATCACAACTACCAAGGAGAAGCAGGAACATATGTTTTCCCTATTTTCAGAAAAGGGTACTAGATCTCTATAAAATCCATAAAAATATTAACTTAATGTAATTACAATACAAACAGTACCATTTATTATATTTTTCTGATTATGGCTTGAGGCTAAATTGCATTGTATTGAATATCTCCTCAGGAAATTCATCATCCACATGGAAACAGAAAACCAAACATATGCTTTAGAATTCATCCTCCTGGGGCTCTCAGAAAATACAGAGGTGCAGTCCCTCCTCTTTGGAATGTTCCTGTCCATGTACCTGGTTACATTCATTGGCAGCCTGCTCATCATCCTGGCCATCATCTTGGACTCCCATCTCCACACACCCATGTACTTCTTCCTCTCCAACCTGTCTTTTACTGATATCTGTTTCACCTCCACCACGAAACCAAAGATGCTGCTGAACATTCAGACAGGCAACAAAATCATAACTTTTGAAAACCGTCTCACCCAGAGGTATTTTTTCATGCTTTTTGGCCAATTAGATAACTCCTTCTTGACTGCAATGGCCTATGGCCGCTTCATGGCCATCTGTCACCCCCTGCACTACACAGTCATCATGAACCCCTGGCTCTGTGGCCTCCTACTGCTGGTATCCTGGTTATTGAGTGTTTTGGACTCTCTTTTGCATAACTTAATGGTTTTACAATTGTCTTTTTGTACAGAGATGGAAATGCCCCACTTTTTCTGTGAACTTAATCAGGTAGTCAGACATGCTTGTTCTGAAACCTTCCTCAATGACCTTGTGATGTATTTTGCAGGTGGACTTCTGGGGGTTATACCACTCACTGGGATCTTTTTCTCTTACTATAAAATTATATCCTCAATTTTGAGAATCTCAACAGCTCGTGGTAAATATAAAGCATTTTCTAATTGTGGATCTCACCTCTCAGTAGTGACCTTGTTTTATGGTAGGTATTGGAGTGTATCTTAGCTCTGCTGCTACCAAAAACTCAAAGGCAAATGCAATAGCCTCAGTGATGTACACAGTGATTACTCCCATGTTGAACCCCTTTATTTACATTCTTAGAAACAAGGACATAAAGCAGGCCTTTAAAAAGCTGGGAAACATTCTGTCTATAAAAGGATACTTTGTCTCAAGTTTACAAAAGTGCTCATGATTAACAGAGATCAAACACTAGAAGATTCTTTTTTTGAAAATGAAATATTTTGTTGTCTTTTTTTGAAGATACATAGATAACGCAAAATGTAACATTAAAAATATGAGGTTCCCATATATACCACTCCCCACCCCACCCCCACTCCTCTTACACCAACAACTTATGGTTGTGTGGATTATCATTTGCATTGTAGTTTGCAACTCCCCACAGTCCATTCAATGGCTTATGGCATGATATGTAATGTCCTTCATCTATCCGTACTATATCATTCAGGACAACTTCAAGTCCTAAAAATGCCTCCATATCACACATCTTCCCTCTCCCAGCACTCAGCAACTCCCACAGCCACTGTCTCCAGACAGACTAGTGTGTCAAATCCTCAGCATTGTTGCAAGTATCTGTGAATCGTGTCTTTCAGGCAGTGAAGCTTGGTTGTCACTGTGGGCCCCAAGGGGTGGGGGAGAGAGGAATAGAATAGATGGAAGATGGGACAACTGGGGGCAGTGGAAGTGTTCCACAAGATTATGCAGTGATGGATATAGGCCTTGATAATTTCACCAAAAAATTAAATGTAAACCATAGTACAACCAAATTTTTATAAAATTGTACAATCTAAAATATAAACCGTAATGTAAACCATAGTGAAACCATGGTTTGTATCTATGTTTCAATATCTGTTCATCAGCTATAACAAATATATGCACATTAAAAAGATAATTGCAGGGGGAAGAGAGAAAAGTGTTTGATGTTGGCATATCAGATTCCCTTATAATGTATATGTGACTTTATTGTGATCTAAAACTTTTTTGAAGACATTATAATTTTTTTTAAACAAAGGATGAAGACCCTGAGAAAAGAATGGGAGAGAGAGTTTTTCTACTGTACATACACAGCAACACCTATTACAGTGATGAAGGCAAAATGTAAAATATATTTTATGATATTTTGCATTTTAATACCCTGATTTATTTTTTACTTTTAGTTTTTCTTAAATATAGAATAAAAATATTCTATTTTTTATCTTTAAACCTATCACTAATATTTCATTTTCCTGTTAATTGAGTTTGGAAATATATTAGCATATAGTTTTGAAGAAGTTTTGGATCACAGAGTGTTTCAACAATTGCAGGGCAGGAGCACTGGTGTGGGATGTCATTGATGGGGGATGCATGGGCAGGGGGCAGTTCTCCATGGCATTCATGCAGGGTATATAAATATATTTTGGATATTAATTGTCATATTAGGTAGAGTTTGACATGACAACTGAGGAAGTGCTGAGTTCCTATTCTGGGAAACTATGTTGCACTCCCCAGTTGAGGAGCAACTATCCCCCAAGTGCAAGAGCAAAGACCAGTGAAGAAGGATGGTCCAATGATGGGCCCTTGATACTGATGACAATGCTTATGAGCCTGTGTGCTTGAAATTTCAACTAGGTCTAGAGATGCAAGGTGCCTAAGAGTAACCTCCTGAGAGCCTCCATGTTGCTCAAATGTGGCCACTCCCTAAGTCAACTCAACATTACTTTCCCTCCACCATGGGACATATCCGCTGGGTTGAGAATCCCTGGTGCTGAGGAATTACTACCAACCACCAGCTCGGGATACAATTAGAAAAATACCTTGAATAAAAAGGGGAAATGGGAATGACAAATGAGTTCATATGGCTAAGAGACTTCAAAATGAGTCAGGTCTTCAGATGAGTTGGTCTTATGCATCTTTCAGCAGGATCTCAGAGACAGCCTAAGTAGGTACTACCCCAGGTAGTGGTTCTCCTGAGGACTACAGAGATATCTCATTCCTATGGTCATGGCAGATGATTCTGGAGTTCGGTGCCTTGCCAGAAGATACTACTTTGGAATTTGTACCCTGAAGTGTGATGGAGTTGGACTCAGATGTGATCTTTCTACATGTGCCTCTCTGTCACTTTTACTCAACCTTTTGTTGGTGCTGGGGTTGTTGTATGGTCAGGAGACTTGAATGAGCTTCAGGAGAGTTGCAACACCTGCTCTCAAATTCATTGGATTTGCCAGTGTCAGCTAACAGGGAGGTGAGGATGGTCAACCACCATACCAGGGAACCGAGAGAGTCTACAAGTGCAAGCAGGAGAATTCCACCCATCAGCCATGTGGGATCCAAGCCAACTTTCAATTTAGAGGTGGAGTGGACATCACCATCCCAGGGTACACAAGGTGGAGGAATAAAATACGGATTAGAGGAGATCTTAATCTAGGTACTTTGTAAGTGTATAGAGAGATAATCTTGCATTTGCCTAATAACAACTTACATTTGTTTCATTTTGGTATATCACGGATTCCTATTTCTTTTGTATTATTTTACATCATGTGTTCCCTCATTGTATTCCTGGATTCAGGATTGAAGATAGAAAATGCTGCCTGGATTTTCAGCAGTAAAATATTTCATTCAGTTTATTCTGTATATATAAAATTATAGCAGGTGCTGGAGGGATGAAAGTGTATTGCAGTCACTCCCAGATGAAAGAAACTGCTTGTGTTTTATGGTGTTAGTGAAAAATAAGCTCTCCTAGCAAAGGCTCTGTACCACCTACCAGGGCTTGTTCATTAGTTCCTGAAAGAGGTCACATCCTACACTGGAGATGTCATCTGACTGCTTTATATTAATCCACATTCCATCTCCAATATGTGCCTTTCTCCTGCACCTTCAAAATCATAATTCAAGCGAGGTTGTAATCAACAACACATTCCCTGATTTTGCAAACAATGATGGTTTCAATAATTTCTATCATTCTTCCAGCGATGTAAGTTTGCCCTTTAAAAAATATTTCCATATTGAAGGATATTTTCTGGAAATTTCTTTCAGCACTCCCTACAATAATAGTCCTCATTTATGGGTCTTAAAAAGCAAATATGTGTTTTTCTTCCTTTCCTACTATATCTTATTCTTATATTAAACCCAGATATTAAGACATAATTTCAGACTTTTATGTAAGCTTTCTGTTTTCTTCTGGGTAGACTAAGGTGAATGCTTCATTCATCAACTGATTTCCTTGCCATCACTACAAATGGCAAACCAGAGTGGCATTTTGGAGGTAATGATTTCTCTGAGCTAATGGTCATATTTGAAGATGTTAATAATTGCTTACATATTTGTATTCACTTCAAATTCTTTGGCAAAGCTGTGAATTCACTTTCACTTGCAATTTATTGACACACAGGTTCAGTCTCTGATGTGAGTCATACACTTATCAGACCTGAAATTTTCAGGAAAAGATATTTCATTCATGCAGTTTTATAAAATGTCTATGTTTTGATTACACTTTAATCTGAAAATTAAAAATCCTCACCTTGTCACTTTTTTCTGGAATTCTCTCCAGTGCAAGTAAGAGCCCCACCTTATTCCACATTAACTTGAATTAGGATTCTCAGTAAAATCATTTTTCACACAAACCAGTTTGTCAATACCTTTCCTAGGTGCTTTCTTTAAATGTTACTGCAAACAATACATTGTGAATCATTTTTTCCAAGCTATACAAGAGCAATTATGTACATTTACCACATGGAAATAGTGTCAGTGGTCTTCTCACTCCCAACAATTTGATGTATCAGTTCCCAATTGCTACCCTGCAAGACTGCTATTTTGTAATCAGTTCTGGTACAAAATAGTTTACATGAAAGGCTTATTATTGAGCAGAAATCTCTTTCCAAATAAAAGCTTTTAAGAATTTTTACTTTAGTCCATTGTACATTATAATAACTAGATATTATTATTCTATTATAGATGTGTTATTATAGTAATTAAAGAATTTTATCATTGAAATAAAGGCATTGGCCACCAGAGGATCTGAGTGGAGGAAAGGGAAGAATAAGGAGTAATATGGAGACATTTTGGAGACATAAGAATTCTCCTACATGACCTTTCAATGATGGAAACAAGGCCATTATACATTTTGTCACAGCCTATAAAATTGTCTGAGACTGAGGGTAAACTATAATCTACAGTGTAGTCCATGGTTAGTAGCAATGCTTCAATATGTGTCCTTCAATGTTAACAAATGTACAACTCTAATGAAACAAGTTGTTAATGTGGTAAAGTGTGGGATCTTGAGCGGCAGGAGCATATGGGAATCTCCTGTATTTTTAATGTAACATTTATGTAATCTAAAGCTTCTTTAATAATAAAAACATTAAGAAATTTTTGAGAAAGAATCTTGAGAAAAAACGTGGTAGTCATGAACACTCATGTTACTGAAGAAACTAGAGTTATGTCTTTCAATATTTGGAAGTATGGAAAAGAGTGAAAAACAGTCCAGCTAAGAAAGGTGATACTTCTATTATAATCAGGAACACTGTATAATCAAGAAGACTCCACTGGAATTATTGACCACACAAATATGCCCCCTTTCTGCAGTCAGGGAGAAGGAAGCTCATGTCTTCAGTATTGATTAAAAAGGCACCACCACTTGCAGTTTCCCCATCTGGAGGACAGGAATACAAACCAGAAAGAGGGAGAAAAGACTGCTAAGAATTACCTACCCTACTGAAGTCACACCCTAAGAAGACTCAGTTGTGGATGCCAAACTTACTTACACTTTGATTGTATTTATGAAGGGAGGGTGATTGGTATCTTTCAAAATCCCCTAAGAAACTTCCTGTTTCCTTTCTAAATATTAGATGGTACACTGATTCATAAGGTAACATTTTTATTAAGCAAATATCATATGTGAGTGATGGAGACCTTTTCAACTCTATTATATTCTCCTCGTACTTATGTTATTACAAAGATCTTTTCTTATTTCCCCATTCCTGCATCTTCTCTTTTCCTTTAAAATAAAAAAGTATTCCTGGTTTTGTCAGTAGAATTTTATTCTTCTCCAGGATCCTAAAATATGTGAAAACAATGATTCACTCTAAACTGAGGGTAAAATTTGTTCTCATGTAAAACAAAGTTTATTCCTTAAGAGTCTATAAATGGCTATAAGGGGGAAAAAGAATCATATTGTCTTTTATCAGTGAAACTTAAGTACAGTTAGGTTTTTTAAAAAAGGGAAACCTTGCAGAGAGTTCCTAAAATATAGATTTCATTGAAAGACACTTCCATAATTTCAGTGAGAGATAAAAACCAAGTTACAGAGGGAAAAACTGTTTTTTTTCCTGGATAAGTGGGGGATTTATTTGCTGTCTGAAAACCATGAAATATATGTTACATAGAAGGAGGGCAAGATACATTTTGAGTGATCTGTGTTCTGTTTAATTGAATGTTTTATGAGTAGAATAAATACTTTGGGACCCTAACATGAGAAATTTAGAAAAGATGAATACTGCCAATTGAAGATTTACTGTCCAGAGTGGGGAAGTGAGAATAAACACACCCAGGTCCAAGGAACATCATTTAAACCAAGAGAAAGTAGAAAACTGTAACAGAACGCTTATCTATTATAATGCATTGTAATAAGGTAGCCCATGCCTAAGTGAGTATATTTCAAACATAGGAGCAATTACTCCTCCCTCCACAGCCAAGAACTGAGTTTGCAAGAGAAGCAAATTCTAGAGTAAGAGTATTGAATGAGAAGGTCCTGGATTTCACATTCTAATGTCTTTCTCCAATGTCACACTTCCCATTTCTCCTCATTTCCAGATCATCCCTCTCAGAAGAATTGGAAGCACCTGCATATTAATAGCTCTGAGATACATCATCCTAAGTGTGGTTATATATATATATATATATATTTTGTTTCCTGAATGAAAATATTTTGTATTTATTTATTATCCAAGAAGGAAAACATCAGTGGAACAATAAATCACTGAAATCAACCTGTAGATCTGTTTCACTGTGCAAAGAAAATATGAAAGGGAATGTTTTACTGGCAGTAAATGGAGGGACATGGATAAAATGTCAAGTGTAGTAGGTCCACAGATATAAATTTGGTTTATTTTCCATTTCTGTTTCAGGATTAGTGGGTCTTTGATTCCCATGGTAGATAAATTTCTCCCATTCCTACTTGGAAATTTTACATTTTCATCATTGTACATTTTAGCTTCAGAGGTTCTATTTATTTAATTATTGAAATATACCATTTAATATAATTGCAATATTCTTTTTAATCTTCTAAAACTCATTAAAAAGTGTTGTTTCATATTCTCTGAATATTTTCAAAATCTGAAAAACTTAAAAGCTTTTATTCCTATTGTCTGTCTTTTTTTCTGTCTTTTAGTCATGATAACTTGCTTTCTTAGGGTCTGTATAGATATTTTTAATTTTTGAAAAGATACTTAGATTACACAAATATCATATGAAAAAGATAGGGGGTTCTAATATGCCCCGCTCCCCACACTTCCCACATTTTCCCACATGAACAACATCTTTCATTAGTGAGGTACATTCATTGCAATTGATGAACAAACTGTGGAGCATTGCCACTAAGCATGGACAAATGTTTACATTGTAGTTTACACTCTCTTCGACATAATTCCATAGGTTATGGCAAGATATATAATGGTTTGCATCTGTTATTGCAATGTCTTTTAGGACAATTCCCAATTCCAAAAAATGCCCCTGTCTTATAACACTTTTTACTGTTTCCTACCCTCAGAACCTCCAGTGACCACTACCTTCAGATTCCCTACATGTGGCTTTTCTGTCCTTTCATTTGTACTTGTAATTAGTACTAGAGTTTGTAGGTTTATGTACAAGTGACTTAAGTTTGGGGGCTGCCGATGTGCCAGCTGGGCCCTGAGCCTCAATAGATTTGCAACACTTACTCTCCAGTTCATTGCTTTCACCCAAGACAACAGGCAAGGGGTTGATGATGGACAACTACATACCAAGTAACAAAGAAAGCCTAAAACTGCAAGCAACATAGTCCCATCCATCAGCTCTAAAGGATCACAGCCCCTCTCTATTAGATGTGGAGTAGACATCACCATCCCAGAATCCTCTGGTTTGGGGAATGAAATTTGGACTAAAGTAGACTTACTGGTATCTTACTATGGACTTATTGTGATTCTAGCAATGTAAGAATTTATCCATTGATATACTGAGTTTTAAAATTCTGCTGTTTAATTTGAGGACATATTTGTGTGAATTCTTGGAGGTCTCAGTGGAAAAGAGAGGATTCACGTTTTACATTATTTGGAAATTAGCAAGCTAAAACAATTTAATGTTAAGTTGTGCACCTTGAGCCTTTAAGGTCACAAAGCTTCTGTGATTTCAGACTGCATGCTGGATCCTCATTCAGAGAGCTTTGGCACTTGTAGCACCATGGTCAGGAGAAGTGTGTCTCTTCATACACATACTTGATTAATGTATTTATACTTTGTTAACCTTTACAATGCAACTATAATTCTAAGGATCCATCTTTTATACAGGAATCTCTTACCAGAGTTCCCACTTAGGATACTTTTCTAATTCATTTTCATATAGAACTTATTTAGTAATATGGAATCTCAAATTCCTTAATGTGGACAGTCTCTCAAAACTGCAGCTGGCATTTGAAATCCACTACACATCACAGTCCATTTTATTATTTATTTTGTGGCTAAACTAATTCATTCTGTTAGGCCAGATTTGGGATGAATTTGAAATATTCAGGGAAATTTGTAGGTGTGAATCCTCATATTTTAAAAAATAACACATCAAAAACCTATCTACAGGGAAGCAGACTTGGCCCAGTGGATAGGGCATCTGCCTACCACATGGGAGGTCCCCATGGGAGGTCTGCGGTTCAAATCAGGGCCTCCTTGATCTGTGTCCAGTTGGCCACGCACAGTGCTATTGCATGCAAGGAGTACCATTCCACGCAGGGGTGTCCCTGCATAGGGGAGCCCCATGTGCAAAGAGTGCACCCCATAAAGAGAGCCACCCAGTGTGAAAGAAAGTTCAGCCCGCCCAGGAATGGCACCGCACACACGGAGAGCTCACGCAGCAAGATGACACAACAAAAAAGAAACACAGATTCCCATGCTGCTGACAACAACAGAAGCGGACAAAGAACATGCTGCAAATACACAGAGAACAGACAACTGGGGGGTGGGGGCAGGGAGGAAGGGGAGAGAAAATTTTTTTTAAAAAGCCTAACTACAGATTTGTGGGAAATAGAAAAAGAAGGTCAAACTGTACCGAAATCTAGAAGAAGGAGAAAAACAATATAGATTTCAGTGAAGAGAAATGAACTAGAGTATAGAAAAAACAATTGTGTGAACCAATGAAATTGTTTCTTGGAAAAGATCAATAAAATAGAAAAGGTTTATTTAGATTGAAAAAGAAACAAGAAAGAGGATGTAAATTACCAAAATAAAAAATGTAATCAGGGATGTTGCTAAATATTGCTGACATTAAAGGGATTATGAATTAAATCTATGAATAATTGTCTACCGAAATCTAGAAAATAGAAGAAATGGGCCAATTCCTAAAAACATGCAATTTATCTAAATTGACTGAAAAGAATTAGATCTCAACAAAAACATAATGAGTAAAGAAATTCAATTAGTTATCAAAAACTTC
The DNA here is from genome assembly GCF_030445035.2 of Dasypus novemcinctus. Taxonomy (NCBI): domain Eukaryota; kingdom Metazoa; phylum Chordata; class Mammalia; order Cingulata; family Dasypodidae; genus Dasypus; species Dasypus novemcinctus. The sequence continues at coordinate 192,069 of NW_026688216.1, forward strand.
TCAAAACTAGAAGTCTAGGATCAGACATCTTCCAAAATGAAATCTATGAAATATTCAAAGAAGAATTAATGACAATATTTTTCATAACCTTCCAACTTGAAGTCAAGATACATATAGCTTCCAAACTCATTCTATGAGACTAAAGTTATTTTGATGCCAAAACTACATAAAGCATATCAAAGAAAGTAAAGCAAGGAGCAATTTCTCTCATAAATATAGATGCAAAGCACTTAACAAATACTAGCATGTCAAATCCAAGAGAATATTACAAGAATTACCCACTAAGACAAAATGGGATTCAAAATGAATGTTTAACTTAAGAAAATCAATGTAATATACCCATTAACCTAATGAAAAGGAAATCACATGAAAATCTAAATTGATGCAGAAAATGTGAATGATAAATTCCAACACCTTTTCATGATAAAAATACTTAGAAAAATAAGAATATAAATAACTCCCTAAACAGAATAAACAAAATATATAAGAAAACACAGGTAATCTTATCCTCAATCCTGAAAGAGTGGAAGTTATCTCTTTGAGATCTGGAACAAAACAAGGATGACTGCTTTCAATATTGCTATTCAGTATTATACTGGAAGTTAAGAAATTAGGCCATAAAACTAAATAAAGTCTACCCAATTTAGAAAGAAAAAGTAAAATCATCTGTTTTAAGAAATGTGGTGATCCTTATCTATATCATGACAAGCTGCCCCAAGAAAACCCTAGAGATCATAAATGAATTCAACCAAATGAAACCTATCAGGTTTACATGAAAAAAAATGTTTTATATTATACAACAGAAGGAACATTATTAAATGGACAATAAAAAAATCCACTCACCATACCATCTAAAAGAAGAAAATGCATAGGAATAACTTTAACTAAAAAGGATGCACAATGAAAACTTCAAAAAAAGAGTTGAATGAAATAATAAAAGAACTAAGTAAATGGCAAGGTATTCTGTGTTCATGAATAGGGAGAATTAATATTGTTAAGATGTCAGTACTACCCAAAGTTATCTACAGCTTCGATGTAATTCCCATCTAAGTCCTAAGAGTCTTTTTAGCAGAAATGGAAAAGCTGATCCTGATATATGGAAATATACTCCAGGAGGATTCCAGTACCATCTTATTATGTTGCATTTACTTATTTGCTTATCTCATGCCTTCTAAAGTCTGTGAGCTGTTTGAGCAGAAGCAAAATATCTCACTCTTCTATTCATTCCCAGAATATAACTTACTATTTACTATACAGTATTGTTGAATAAATATTTGTCAAATGATTAAGAAATAAATGATTGAGTGATTTGCACATATATTGCTAAGTTTTGGGGAGAATGGAGAAGAAGTGAGAGAAAAGGAAATCTTGTTGAGAGAGGGAAGTCCCATGACTCCAAAGGAGACAGATTGGAAACAAGATATTTTAGTGTACCCAGAATCTTTTTTACTATCAGTGATAGAGAAACCATTTTGGGAAACCTTGTAATATTAGAGTTCACATCAAAAGAAAGGTGACTTCCTACAGGGAAGGAAGGTGTTCAGTGGGATAAGAGATGGACATGATTCTCCTTATCTGTCTTCTGATGTTCAAAACTGGCACGAGTTTGCTTTGTGGTTTTCTTTCTTACCTCCAGAGAAGTATGTATCTTATCAAGAAGAGAGACAAAAGAATAATTCATTCATGAGTTTCATGGGAATGAAATCCCTAAAGGTCTCTGTGGCAGGTTGATACTATTTATGAATTCCAAGAAGAGATTTCAATTATGTTTGTAAACTGGTCTGTTCCTCTGTATATGATACCCTTTGATTGATTTAAATTCATTTTTTTTACATTTACTTGATTAAATCAAGATTAGAGCTTTGATTTGATCATATCACTGGCGGTACTCATGGTTGAGTCCCTGCCCCCTTGGTGTCCTATATAAATGACCACTCACTCATGAAGATACACTGGAGAAGACACACAGTGGAACATAATTTCATAGATAGAGATTTTTGTTTCACTGCTTTTTCTTTTTCTAAAATTTTGGGAAGAATCCGGTTCAACACATGACATTTAGTCATCAAACAATATGAAGAACTAAATATGAATTTGGGAATGAAGAATTGAGCGACACATTGTTTCTTTTATAAAAGATTATATCTAAACAATTTAAGAGACATAGAAATGAGTACATGCAATATCCTGAGCTGGCTCTGAATTCCTGGTGAAGAGGGTCTAGAACTTTGGACTCATCCTGTGTTGTGCGAGTTAATGAAGGCATCATATGGGACCTCATGATTGAACTGAGCATTGAAGGAGGAATTGGAATAATTCCATGAGGATGTGGAGGTAGAAGCACAACAAAAAGAGATAAGAGGGACACAAATGTGAGTTCAGTATAACCATAGGATGTGGTGCAGTTTTAGAAATAATTCTGAATATCTGATGAACAATGATGGGCATTCATGAAAAGTTGAAAATGAGCCTTGTAAAAGAGAGTCTTGTATTCTGTCCACAAATTGGATCTTTATGTTTGAGGTTATCGGAGTCTGTGTAGGGTTTAGAGAGAGTGATGTTCATGAAAACCCTTGCCAAGTAGAAAGATTTCTCTGGGTTAATATGACTCTATCTGTTGTAAAAACTTTGGAAAGGTGATGAGGAATGAAAATAGAAGAGTGGATGCATGGAAGGAGGTGTGATGAGTTAGCATATGTGGGGTTGAATCATAAAGTTTTCACTATTAATGCTTGGCATAATGTCAGTCATTTCATGTTTATCATTTTATTTAGTTATTCCAATTACTCTGTGAAATCGGAGTAATTTTCCAATGCATATAATTGTGTCGGTATTGAATCTTGGAGTTTTATGATCCCAGGAATTTGCATTTCACTAAAAATTTTACTTCTTAATAAACTTAATATTTAGAACAGTTTTAGAGTTGCAGAAATCCTGTAAGGATGTTATAGATAGTTTCCAAGAACCTCTTACCCCCTTTCCCCTGTTTGTACCATCTGCCATCCAATATAACACCTTTTATTTATTTGTCATAACTTCTTAGTCACTTTGTGATTGTGGCAGCTTCTCAGACTCTTCTTGGTTTTGATAACCTGGATACTTTCGAGGAGTGTAGGTAAGATATATTGTAAAGTTTCCCTCAGTTTGAATTTTCTGATGTTCTTCTCATGATTAGACTGAGCTTATGGGTTTTTGGAAGAATGCACCAGAAATAAAGTATCATTTTCATACCATCATAACCAGGGTGCATCCTATCAACATGACTTATCATTGTTGATATTGACTTCTTTCAGCAGTGTTTTGTGGTTCCCCAGCATAAAGTTCCTCATTTCTCTAACCTTCCTTATATCACCTTTGGGAAGAAGTCACTAAGTGAAACCCATACTTCAAGAGTGGGATTTTTCTCCATGGCCTTGAAAAAGTAATATCCACATAAATTATTGACTTTTTTCCTGCAAGAGAGATTTGTCTCTTCTTATTTATTTAATCAATTATTTATTAATATCAGGATGAACTCATGAAATTTATATGATACTTTTAGTAGTGATACAATATTACTTTTCTTGTTTAATTTGTTCCACTTTTGGCCATGGGGGTAAAATGTCAGCTGTACTCTTTATCTGTAGTATAACCCCATCATTGAGAGTTTTATTTTAGCACATATTTACTCTATGGTACTATAAATTGTGCCAGTCATTTCTTGCATGTTTCTCTCCTAGAGTCAACAATTTCTCCAAGAAGACACTTATTGGATAATGGTGATAAATTCCATGTTCTGAGTTCCATGGTACTGTGCCTTCTAAGGCCTCTCTGAAGAGAGTGTGAGGAAACATATGTGTGTATATACATGTTTATAAATATGCCTACATACAACACTCTATATTTACTGATACATGAGTTAATAAATCTAAACTATTAACATATAGAACATTCTAGTCTCCTCCCTTGCTTATCTATAATCACCTATTTCACAGTGTGAAAAATATTCCCTCATCTGTCAACTATCTATGAAACTTGATTCCAGTGCAAATGCATAGAAGTATTAGAATTGTTAATCCATACATGGTGGGTTGGTACACCGTTAATTATAGAACTGTACTTTCATAGTTTCTTTTGGCTTTATTTTACAGAGTCCATTCATATCCAATATTACTTCTTTTTTTAAAGTTTAAAACATATCATTGAAAATGTCTTTAAAGATAATTAATTATGAAAATAATACACATTTATAGGGAATGAGTAGATTTTTTTCCAAAATGTTACACTGAAAAAATATAAGAAGTTCCTTTACACCCCACTCCCCACCCCCAATTGCATCATTTTTAATTGTATTGATACATAGATCACAAATTACATCAAAAAAATAAGAGGTTCCCATAAACCCCCTACCCCACTCTTCCCACATCAACAACCTCATTCATCATTGTGGTTCATTTGTTGCATTTGGTGAATACATTTTGGAGCGCTGCTGCACCACGTGGATTATAGTTTACATTTTAGTTTACACTCTCCCCCAGTCCATTCAGTAGGTTATGGCAGGATATATAATGTCCAGCATCTGTCCTTGCAATATCATTTAGGACAACTCCAAGTCCCAAAATTGTCCCCACATCACCTCTTTTCTTCCCTCTCCCTGCCCTCAGCAACTACTGTGGCCACTTACTCCACATCAATGCTCAATTTCTTCCATTGCCAGTCACAACAATGTGTGCGTAAGTGGCTCTCTGAATCTTGAAGTTTCAGAATCAGCAAGGCCAACTCTTTCTTCATCATCTCTGAACACTCTATTCTTAAAAAACTTTTTATATTTTATGGAAGTATATCATTCATACATTAACATGCACACTAAAGATTGTGATCTTACAAAATATACATACATAACATCACACAGGTGTCTCATACATCACCCTTTCACCAACTCTTTGCATTGTGAAACATTTGTTACAAACTGTGCATGAATATCATCACAATATTACTACCAACTATAGTTCCTATTTTACATTTGGTGTATTTTTTCCCCAACCCATATTATTTTTTAAATATATTTTTATTACAAATATTGTGAACTTGCAAAACAATCATACAGATGTGTAAATTTCCCATACAATTCCACACCCTTGTTGAACATTTGTTACAGATTATGAGACAATATGACCAGACTATTACTATCAATCATGGTCCATTAGCATCCTTTTTTTTTAGAGTCATGCAAACCTTTATATTTCTTTTTTTTTTAAGATTTATTTATTTATTTATTTCTCTACCCTTCCCCAGCCCGACCCCAGTTGTCTGTTCTCTGTGTCTATTTGCTGTGTCTTCTTTGTCCGCTTCTGTTATTGTCAGCAGCACAGGAATCTGTGTTTCTTTTTGTTGTGTCATCTTATTGTGTCAGCTCTCTGTGTGTGTGGCACTATTCCTGGGCAGGCTGCACTTTCTTTCACGCTGGGCAGCTCTCCTTCTGGGGTGCTCTCCTTGTGCATGGGGCTCCCCTACGTAGGAGACACCCCTGCATGGCAGGGCACTCCTTGTGTGCATCAGGACTGCACATGGGCCAGCTGCACATGGCTCAACGAGGCCCAGGGTTTGAACTGCGGACCTCCTATGTGGTAGATGGATGCCCTAACCACTGGGCCACGTCCTCTGCCCATAGCATACATTTAGCACACTTTTTCCATACACCTCCTTTATCAACACAGTACAGCTTGACATTTATGCAAGAATATTATAGTATTGCTGTTAACCACAGTCTACAGGTCACACTAATTGTAGTTTTCCATGTATATACAATAGTGATATACATCTGCTCTAGTTCACAGAAGAACTTGCTTGTATTTGCACCCTTAACCACAATTCTCAACTGCCTCTGGGTTTACTGTGTATTTCAGTCCTTCAGGTATTCTTTTATTTTTTTTAAAGATTTATTTATTTATTTCTCCCCCCCACCCTGCCCCAGTTGTCTGTTCTCTGTGTCTATCTCCTGTGTGCTCTTCTTTGTCCGCTTCTGTTGTTGTTAGTGGCACGGGAATCTGTGTTTCTTTTTGTTGCGTCATCTTGCTGTGTGCTGCCTGCCATTCCTGGGCAGGCTGAAATTTCTTTTGCACTGGACGTCTCTCCTTATGGGGCTCACTCCTTGCGTATGGAGCTCCCTTATGCGGGGACACCCCTGCGTGGCAGGGCACTCCTTGTGTGCATCAGCACTGCACATGGGCCAGCTCCACATGGGTCAAGGAGGCCTGGGGTTTGAACTGCGGACCTCCTATGTGGTAGATGGATGCCCTATCCACTGGGCCAAGTCTGCTTCCCTCTCAGTTATTCTTTAACTTTCTTTCTATTGACATTTACTTCCCCAGACTAACTTTTTCAGCCACAATCCCATTTATAATCCAGTTACTACTCACTATAATGTGTTATTATCAACTCTATCCATCACTACACTTTTAAGTCCAGTTAATTAAAACTTCTACAGGAGGAGGCAGGGCAAGGTGGTGTCTGAGTGAGTGCAACTGCAAAGAAGCAGCAAAGTGGTGTTGGAGTCTTGCGGGAGCAGGCTGTTTCAGGACCTTGCAAGGCAGGTGGTGTATGGACGTCTGTTTTTTAGAGACAGTGACAGAAGTAGTGCTTGCTAAAGTTAGAATTGCAGGTTACAAGCACAGAGGTTGAAAGCTGTGGGGAGGCGGGACCCTTCCACTTATGGCTGGTGGCCACAACGTTCCCTGAGAACTGTCAGTTGTGTGGTGGTGTCCCTGGGCACCATGATCCCCAGATACGTGGTCCCCAGGTCTGTGTCCCCTAAGCTCCATAGCCCGCATTCCACACACCTACATACTCTGAGTCTGCAGTGTCCTGGGCTTCCGTTTCCCAAGTCCAGCACTTCTGGAGGTCCGGGATTGCCCAAGCCCTCCAGTTTTGGACTGACTCCATGAGTGGGAGGGATTCGGTAGAAGGTGCAGCAAAGGGGCCAAGCGAGTGAAGGTTCAATTTTCTGGTTCTCCCTCCCTCCTTTTTCTGTGTATCTGTGCTTCGAGGAGCATACCAGCTGGCTTGGGGAGAGCCTGGGAAGAAAGGAGTAGTGAATCTGCTGACAAAACCCAATTCACCTAAATACCCTGTGATATGAAACTTGGTCTGGGAGAAGGTGGAGTTGGAAAATCAACTAGCCCTCTCATAGCACACCTAAAAGAGAGGGACTGTAGGAGGTGCTTTCCAAGCTTACAATAGCATACTTGGGGTTCCTGGTGAGCTGTGGGTGCTCTATCTCTGGAAAACAAAAGTCACTGTTTTCTGTGCAGAGCTGGTTCAACAAGGACCCACTTGAATCTCCTACTGGACCTCTCAGGCAGCTTTCCTGCTGCCCTGGGTGACAGGGAAGTAAGGAGGGGAAAAGGGGAGAATGTCAAATCCCTAAGCATTTTATTTAACTGCAAAGAGATACCTTGCTTGGAACTTTGTCTTTCATTTTATTGGGTTGTCTTCTTGTTTTCTTTCTCTTAATCCCTCAAGGTCCTTTTTCTCTTTCTTTTACTTTTTTCTCTTTTTCTTTTTCTTGCTTACTTACCCCCTCCTTTTTGTCCCTTTTTTCCTTTTCTTTCTTTCATCTCCTTTTTTAAATTTTTTAAAATATTAGGTGCTGCAGGGAGTGCTTCACATTTGCTGTATTTCCTGATTCTCCATTCCACATTGGTGTGTATATTGATTTTGGTCACCAACACTATCCCCTTTCCTCTACATCTTTCTATCCTCCATCATTTATTGTTTCTCTTACATTACACATCTCTTTGTTTGCCCCCCTATTTTTCTGAATTTATTTCTAATACCTTTGCTCTGTTTTCTGTCTTATATTTACTTTTTATATTACTGTCCTTTGTTTACTCTTTCCCTCTCTCCTGAACACACTGGCCTTTTAATTCACACTATATTCCTCCCCATATTTAGTTTACTGTCTCATTATACATACACTACTTTTCATACTGTTATAAGTATACATACCTTACATGAGTCAAATATCCATTCTCCTAGATCACACGTGGTTCCTCTTAATATTTATTATCAATGCTACTATTGTTCATTTTTCTTCTCTTACTCTTTTGGCTTTCCCTGACCTTAATATTTTCCTTCAAGTGAACTTAGCCAACAACAAGGAAATAGAATAAGAACAAAGTGACAAAGAGAAGAATTAACACACATGCAAAAACAACTAATTAAACACCAAACTAGACAAAGAAGATAAGCAACTGATTAAAACCATCAATATAAAATGATGACAAGACAGCAACAAAAAATTACAAACCAAAATAATAATCAGGAATACATGCTCCAATCCAATGAACAAACTAAAATCAGGAAGAGTAACAGAACATCAAACAAGTAATTAAAGCTCTCAAAACATATATTAGGGACAAATTTGATGAGGTGGATGAAGAGATTAAGAATATGAAGAAAACACTTAGAGAGAATACAGAAGAAATTGCAATCATACACAAAAAGATAAAAGATGTGATGGTGATGAACAGCACAATTCTAGAAATCAAAAATACACTCTCAGCAAATAACAGCAGACTCAAAGAGGCACAGAAAAGAATTAGTGGTGTGGAAGACATATATCTGAAATCAAACAGATAGTAGAAGTGATCGATAAAAAGAAAGAAAAATTCCAGCATGGATTTAGGGATCTGAATGACAATGGAAAGCACACAAACATATACATTACAGGCATCCCAGAAGGAGAAGAAAAGGGAAAAGGGACAGAAGGGGTGTTGGAGGAAATAATGGCTGAAAACTATCCAAATCTACTGAGGGAGTTGGGTGTACATGTCCAGGAAGCACAATGCACTCCAAACAGCATAAATTCCAACAGGCCTACCCAAGACATATACTTGTACAATTACATGCTAGGCCACAGAAAAAGTCTCAATGAATTCAGAAAGACTGAAATCATACAAAATAATTTCTCTGACCACAGTGGAATGAAGCTGGAAATCTTCAAGGGACAGAGACCAAGATTTGGCACCAAGATTTGGAAGTTAAACAGCACTCTTAGAAAAACAGTGGGTCAAGGAGGAAATGACAAAAGAAATTAATAACTACCTTAAAACTAATGAAAATTATAACACAACATATCCAAACTTATGGGATGCAGCAAAAGCAATACCGATAGGGAAATTTATAGCCATAAATTCATACATCAAAAAAGAAGAAAGAGCTAAAATTGAATAACTAATTGTACAATTGGAGGAATTAGTGAAAAAAACAACAAACTAAATACAAAGGAAGAAGAAAGAAAGAAATAACAAAGATCAGCACAGAACTAAATGAAATAGAAAAAAAGAAAGCACTTGAAAAAATGAGCAAAACCAAGAGCTGGTTTTTTGAGATCAATAAAATTGACAAACCGTTACCTAGACTAACAAAGAAAAAAAGAAGGAAGATGATGCAAATATGCAAAATAAGAAATGAGAAAGGAGATATCAACATTGACCCCACAGAAATAAAGACTATTATAAAAGGATACTTTGAAAAACTATATTCCAAGAAAAAGGACAATTTAGAGGAAATGGACAAATTCCTAGAAACACATAAGCAGCTTACATTGATGAAAGAAGAAACTGATGATCTCAACAAACCAATCACAAGTAAAGAGATAGAATCAGTCATTAAAACCTCTCAACTAAGAAGAGCCCTGGGCCAGACAGCTTCACAGGTGAATTCTACCAAGCATTCCAGAAAAAACTAACACCAATCATGCTTAAACTCTTCCAAAAAATAAAAATACAAGGAATATTGCCTAACTCATTCTATGATGCCAACATTACTCTAATACCAAAGCCAAAGACACCACAAGAAGGGAAAATTACAGACCAATCCCTCTAATGAACTTAGACATGAAAATCCTCAAAGAAATACTTGCTAATCTTATTCAACAATACACTAAATAAATTATACACCATGCCCAAGTGAGATTCATTCCAGGTATGCAAGGATGGGTCAACATAGGAAAATCAATTAATATAATACACCATATAAACAGACTGAAGGAAAAAGAATCACATGATCATATCTATAGATGCAGAAAAAGTATTTGACAAAATACAGCACACTTTCCTAATAAAAACAATGCAAAAGATCAGAATAGAGGGAAATTTTCTCAACATGATAAAGAGCATATATGAAAAACCCACAACTAACATCATTTACAATGTTGAAAATCTAAAATCTTTCTCTCTAACATCAAGAAAAAAAGAAGGATGCCCACTATCAGCCCTTCTATTTAACATTGTCTTAGAACTACTTGCTCAAGCGCTGAGGGAAGAACCAGACATAAGAGCCATCCAAATTGGGAAGGAAGAAGTGAAAATTTCACTATTTGCAGATGATATGATCCTATTCATAGAAAACCCTGGGAAGTCTACAAGAAATCTTCTAGAACTCATAAATGAGTTCAGTAAAGTCACAGGTTACAAAATCAATATGCAATAATCAATACCATTTCTGTATACCAATAATGATCAATCAGGATGAAATCAGAAATCAAATACCATTTCCAATAGTAAATAAAAAAATAAAATACCTAGGAATAAATTTAAATAAAGATGTAAAGGACTTATACACAGAAAACTACAAACACTGCTCAAGGAAATCAAAGAAGACCTAAATAAATGGAAGAATATTCCCTGCACATGGATAGGAAGACTAAATATCATTAAAATGTCTATCCTACCAAAACTGATCTATGGATTCAATGCAATCCCAATAAAAATCCACTCAGCATTTTTAATGAACTAGATAAACTTACTATGATATTTATTTGGAAAGGAAATTGGTCCCAAATAGCCAAAGACATATTGAAAAAGAAAAATGAAATTGGAGGAATCACACTACCTGACTCCAAAATGTACTACAAAGCTACAGTTGTGAAAATGGCATCGTATTGACAGAAGGATAGACATACTGACAAATGGAATTGAAATGAGAGTTCTGATATAGATCCTCAAATAAACAGCCATATAGTATTCAACAAGGCCACCAAACCTCTCAACTGTGAGAGAATAGCCTCTTCAACAAATGGTGCCTGGAGAACTGGATATCCATATTTAAAAGAATGAAAGAGGATTACCAATTCACACTTTTTACAAAAATCAACTCAAGATGGATGAAAGACCTAAATATAAGAGCCAAGACCATAAAGACTTTGGAAAGCAATGTAGGGAAGCATCTACAGGACCTTGTAATAGGAAACGGCTTCATGAACTTCACACCCAAAGCATGAGCAGCCAAAGAACAAATAGATAAATGGGCTTCCTCAAAATTAAAGCCTTCTGCACCTCAAAGGATTTTGTCAAGAAAGTGAAAAGAGAGTCTACACATTGGGAGAAAATATTTGGTAACCATATATCATATGGGAGAAATATCCTGCATTTATTAAGAATTCCTATATCTTGAAAATAAAAAGACAAGCAACCCATTTAAAAAATGGGAAAAAGATTTGAACAGATGCTTCTCAAAAGAAGTTTTACAAATAGCTAAAAGGCACATGAAAAAAATGCTCAAAATCACTAGCTACTAGGGAAATGCAAGTCAAAACACAATGAGATACCATATTACTCCCATAATTCTGGCAGCTATCAAAAAATCAGAGATCTACAGGTGCTGGAGAGAATGTGGAGGAATGGGAACTCTCATCCACTGCTGGTTGGAATGCAGAAGGACCCAGTCATTCTGGAGGACAGTTTGGTAGTTTCTCAAAAAACTAGGTGCAGATTTACCATATGAACCAGCAATTCCACTGCTGGGTATATACCCAGAAGATCTGAAAACAAGGACACAAGCTGATATACACACACCAATGTTCATAGCAGCACTATCCACTGTTGGCAAAAGTTGGAATCAATCCAAATGCCATCAAGAGATGAATGGATAAATAAAATGTGTATACATACAATGGAATACTACTCAGCTATAAGAACAAATACACTACAAACACATTTGATAACATGGATGAATCTTGAGAACTTTATATTGAGTGAAGTAACCCAGGCATTGAAGGACAAATACTACATGACCTCTCTGATAAGAAATAAGTAAACCAAGCTGTTTCAGAGAGATAGAAACAGCTTCAGAGTGACTGGATGATATGCTTAAAGGAAGTTGGGGAGTAGAGAAAGGGTGCAAGCTGACACCTGCATGGGTGAAAGCTATGATAAGCTGAATATAAGTATTTGTACAGAGGAGGGATAAAATGGGGGCATAAAGATACCTCGAGGCAGGGCTTTGTGAGCATGAGGGGGGCTAGAGATGAAAGGATGGATCAGATGGCCCAATTTTTGGGGGGGACGGTGGGCAGAACATTTGAACATAGGAAACTGTCAGGTATGTGGCTGAAATTATAAATTAGAGAAAACTCTAGAAAATATAGTATGGAAGGTTACCTGTTTTAAGATGCTTAAGGGGGGGGTCTGACACATGGAAAGCTTCTAGGGAGAGTGTCATAATGGGTTATACTATTGGGTGGAGACCCATACAATGAGGGTGAAAGTATACCCACATCCTGGGGAGAACTGATGTTCTCAAATAGAGGGAAATTTACCTCTTGAGAGAATTGGTGGCTCCCAGTGGGTTAGGGCAGTCGAGTACGTCAAGCTCTCAACATTGTTGCAAGTATCTCTGAATATGGTCCTTCATGTAATGAAGATTGAATGTCACAGTGGGCCCTGAGAGGATGGGGAAAAAGGTGTTCAATAGATGGAATCAGTGTAACTGTGGGTCAATGGAAGTATTCCATAAGATCATGCAATGATGGATATAGGACATGTTAAATTACACCAAAAATGTATTAAAGTCTATAGGCTAAAATATAAATGATAATGTAAAACATAAGATAACTAAAAATTTAGAAAATTGTATAGTCTAAAATATAAACCATAATGGAAACTCAAATGGAATCATGTTTGAAAGCTATTGTTTCAATATCTGTACATGAACTGCAGCAAATAGAATATGAACATGTAGAAAGATCAATGTTTGTGAACGGACAAAGGGTTTGATGTTGGATATGTGGGAGTACCATATATTGTATATGTGAATTATTGTGATCTAAAACTTATGTGAAGATAAACTTAATAGTTGGAAGAGGAAAAAAAAAAGAAAGTATGTAGACACTGAGGAAGAAATGGAAGAAATTGCCTTGCCACGGTATATGCAGGGCAACACCTACAGCAGTGATGAAAGGCAAAATGTTAAAACAAAACTTTCAGTTTTTCATTTTTTGATACTCCAATTTATTTTTCCTTTTTTAAATTTTTCTAAATTAGTATATATTCTGTATCTAACCTTTAAACCCATCATTATACACCATTTTGCTATTTATGGAATCTGGCAATATATTAGGCTTCCTTTCTAAAGAAGTTTTGGAGTACAGAAGGGTTCAACTATGGCAGGGGAGGAATACTGGTGTGGTGTGTTATTGAAAGGGGGCACGTGATTGGGAGGGATTTCTCCACGGTGTGTACACAGGGTACATGAAAATGTTTGGGTATTTTCATAGTGGTTTCAGTTAAAAATGACAACTGAGGGAGTGCTGAGTTCCAATCCAGGGGAGATCTATCACATTCCCAAATGAACAGCAAAAATACCCCAAGTGCAATGTCAAAAACCAATAAAGGTGGGCGGCCCAGCAATGAGCCCTTGATACTGATGGCTACGATTATGAGCTTGTGTGCCTGAAATATGAACTAGGCGTAGAGCTGCAAGGTGCTGAAGAGTTACCTCCTGAGGACCTCCATGTTGCTCAAATGTGGTCACTAAGCCAAACTTAGCATGTAAATGCATTACCTTCCCCCCAGCATGGAACATGACTTCTGGGGATGAACCTCCCTGGTGCCAAGGCATTACTACCAAGCACCATTTGATGATGTAATTAGAAAAAGACCTTGAATAAAAGGGCCAACTCAGACCAGCAGAATATCTCAGCCTACATGTAATATCAAGTGTTTAAAACTGCTTTTTGTCTTGGACAAAAGGGGGAAATGGAAAGGACAAATGAGTTTGTCTGGCTATGATTCTCCAAAAACAGTTGGGAGGTCATCAATGGAGTAACGTTTATGCACATCTCAGCAGGGTCCCAGAGACAGCCAAAGTAGATAGAAACCCAGGTACTGGTTCTCCTGAGGGCTGCAGAGACCCTATGTTCATGGCAGATAGCTCTGCAGTCCAGTGCCATGTCAGTTGGCCCTGCTTTTAGTTTGCATTCCTGAGTGAGATGGAGTTAGACTCAGATGTGATCTTTCTACACATGCCTCTTCTGTTACTTTTACCAGACCTGTAGTTGGCTTTGGGTTTCAGGTATACTCAGGAGGCCTGAATCTCTGGACTGTCCATGTGACAGCCAGGCCCTGAGCCTCAGCAGGCTTGCAACTCCTACCCTCTGGTTTATTGCTTTTATCCTGGCCAGCTAACAGGGAGGTGAAGAAGGTCAACCACCACACCAGGGAGCCAAGAGTGCCTACAACTGCAAGCAGGAGAATTGCATCCATCATCCATGTGGAATGTTAGTCCCTTCTTGATGTAGAGGTGGACTGGACAGAACCATCCCAGTGTCGACAGGATGGAGGAATAGGATATAGATAAGAGTTGACTTACTGGTGTTCTGCTGGGGAACTATTGTGATTAGTAAGGGAAGAAATTGTAGTAGCGATGTGAAGAAAGTGGTCACGGTAGCTGCTGATGTTAGGGAGAAGGAAGAAAAGATATGATGTGGGTGCATTTTCAGGATTTGGAGTTGTCCTGGGTGATGATGCAGGACAGCTGCCGGACATTGTGTTTCCTGCCATGACCCACTGGGTGGACTGGAGAAGAGTGTAGATTACTATGTAGACCACTGTACATGCGGGACTGCAGTGCTCCAAAATGTATTCACCAGGTGCAGTGAATGTGCCATGATGATGCAAGAGGTTGTTGTTGTGGGAGGAGTGGGGTGAGGGTGGTGGGAGGTGTAAAGGGGCCTGTTATTTTTTTAATGTAACATTTAAAAGAAAATAAAGAAAAAAACTTCTACATACATTAAGCATCTTTATTCTCAAAAATCCTCTTATCTCCTAATAACATATACAATTCCATGTGTTTATTATTTGTTTTTAGTTTATATTAATGAGACCATGCAATATTTGTCCTTTTGTGTCTGGCTTACTTCACTTAGTATAATGTCTTCAAGACTCATCCATGTTATCACATATGTCCCAATTTCATTTCTTCTTACTGCAGCATAATATTCCTTTGTATAGACCACATTTGTTTATACATTCAATCATGAAGGGACACTTGAGTTGTTTCCATCTTTGGCAATTGTGAACAACTTCGTTATGAACATTGGTGTGCAGATGTCTGTTTATGGCCTAGTTTTTAGTTCATCTGGATATATTCCTTGTAGAGGAATTGCTGGATCATGTGACAGTTCTATATTTAGCTTCCTCAGGAACCTACAAACTGTATTCCATGAAGGCTGCACCATTTTACACTCCCACCAACAGTGAAGGAGTGTTCCTGTTTCTCCACATCCTCTCCAGCACATATTGTTGTCTATTTATTTTTTTTTTAATAATGGCCGTTCTATGTGGTGTTAAATGATATCTTATTGTTGTTTTAATTTGCGTTTCCCTAATAGCTAGTGATATGAAACATTTATTCATGTGCTTTTTGGCCATTTGTATTTCCTCTTTGGAGAAATGTCTATTTAAATCTTTGGTCCATTTTTAAATTTATTGCTTGCTTTTTTATTGTTGTGTTGTATGATCTCTTTATATAGCATGGAAATCAAACCCTTATCAGATAATTGGTTTCCAAATATTTTCTCCCATTGTCTTGATGCCTTTTCACTTTCTTGATGAAGCCCTTTGAATCATAGAAATGTTTAAGTTTGAGGAGGTCCCATTTATCCATGTTTTCTTTTTTTGCTCGTGCTTTTGGTGTAAGGTTTATGAATCCTTCACCTACCGCCAGGTCTTGAAGATGTTTTCCTACATATTCCTCTAGAGGCTTTATTGTACTTCCTTTTATATTCAGGTCTTTGGTCGACTTTGAGTTTATTTTTGTATAATATGTGAGATAGGGGTCTTCTTTCTTTCTTTTGGCTATGGATATCCACTTCTCCCAACAAAATTTTTTGAATAAGCTTTTTTTCCCCAACTGGGAGGGCTTGACAGGATTGTCAAAAATCACTTGGCCATAGATGTGAGTGTCTGTTTCTGAACCATCAATTTGGTTCCATTGGTCTATGTGTCTATGTTTATGACAATACCATGTTGTTTTTACCACTGTAGCTAATTATATGATTTAAAGTCTGTAAGTGAGAGTCCTCCAACTTCACTTTTCCTTTTGAAAATGTTTTTGGCCTTTTGGGGACTCTTACACTTCCATATAGACTTGATAATTGTGTTTTCCATTTGCTAAAAAAAAATACTGGTGGAATTTTTATTTGTATTGCATTGAATCTGTATATCAATTTGGGTAGAATTGAATTCTTAATGATATTTATTCCTCCAATCCATGAGCAAGAAATGTTATTCCAATTATTTAGGTGTTTTAAATTCCTTTTTGCAATGCATTATAGTTTTCTGAATACAAGTGTTTTGCATCCTAGGTTAAGTTTATTCCTAAATATTTGATTCTTTTGTTGCTATTGTACATGAAGTGTTTTTCTTGACTTCCTCCTCAGATTGTGCACTTTTCATGTAAAGAAACACTACTGAATTTTGCTTATTGATCTTGAATACTGACACTCTACTGAAATAATTTATTAGCTCTAGCAGCTTTGTTGTAGATTTTTCAGGACTTTCTAGATATATAATCATCATCTGCGAATAGTGAAAATTTTAATTCTTCTTTTCCAATTTGCATGCCTTTTATTTCTTTTTCTTGTCTAATTGCTTTAGCTAGAAACTCTACCACTACATTGAAGAACAATGTGGTTAGTGAACATCCTTGTCCTTTCCCTGATGTCAATCAGAAAGTTTTCAGTCTTTCACCATTGAATACAATGTTAGCTGTGGGTTTTTCTTATATGGCTTTTATCATGTTGAGAAGTTTCCTTCAATTCCTATTTCTTTGCGTATTTTTCTCAAGAAAGGATACTGTATTTTGTCAGATGCCTTTTCTGTGTCAATTGATAAGATCATGTGATTTTTCTTCTTTGACTTATTAATGTGGTGTATTACGCTGATTGATTTTCTTGTGCTGAACCAGCCTTACATGCCTTGTATATAATCCACTTGATAAAGAAGGATAATTGTTTTAATGTGTTGTTCAATTTGATTAACAAGTATTTTATTGAGGATTTTTGCATCTATATTCATTAGAGAAATGGGCCTATAACTTTATTTTTTTGTAATAGCTTTATTTGGCTTCAGTGTTAGGGTGATATTGGTTTCATAGAATGAGTTTTGTAGCATTCCTTCTTGTTTGATTTTTTGGAAGATCTTAAGTCACATTGGTATTAAATCTTCTTTGAATGCTTGGTAGTACTCACCTGTGAAACTGTCTGGTCAAGGGCATTTCATTTTGGGGAACTGTTAAATGACTGTTTCAATCTCTTTACTTGTGATTGGTTTGTTGAGTCTTCTATTTCTTTGAGCATCAGTGTAGGTTGTTTGTACATTCTTAGGAAGTTTTCTATTTTATCTACATTGTCTAGTTTTTTTAGCATAAAAGTGGCATAAAATTGTTCATACTCCCCCTAAAATGAACTACAAAACCATACAGTCTGACTCATGCCTATCTATTCTCACTTCTCCCTCCTCATTGGATTCCAGAGCCTCTGTCTTCTTCAATGCACCTGTCAAACTTGGGGTCTATGCTCAGCTTGTCCCCATGCTTGTAATATCATTTTCTACATCTATGTCCCCTTTCCCTGCCTAGTCTCAATTCCTACTCCTCCTCAAGGTATCTTCTCTAATTTCCTTACCATGGAAGGGTTTTTCTTATTGCCATATCCAGATTAGGGCATCCCATTCTATTTTCTCATTGCATCCTGAATCGCCCTTCAAAGGCCAATGCCAACAATTGAACTTTTCAGTTAGACTAATGAGGACAGTTTCTGGCTCTATGGTACTCAATTTTGTATCTTCATGGAATAAATACTTAAGGTGTATTAATGCAGACATGTTGAATGAATGAACATACACACACAAATGAAATGCACACATAGTATCACACTTCTATACATTCACAAAATTTATTCAATTAACATATTGATGTCTAGTGTGCACAAGGTGTTGTGCATAGGAAACATTTCCTCTGAAGGCTTAAAGAGTAAAACGCATAATGTCATTTCAATGTCAGGGTAAATTCAGGTCCAGTAATTCAGTACTAGTGACTATAAATTATACCAGGTTAAATGTGATTCAGAAGTAGAGTGATTAAAAATCTGATCCCATCTTCCACTTTAGTACTTCCAGTAAGCAAGTATATTCATTTTTAATGCATTCAGGTGAAAGAGGGGTACAAAAATTGTTTTAATATGATACCTAAAATGACTGGGCAAGAGCTATACAATGGTCCATTCCACCATTCATACACCACATGGTTTTCACACCTGGTCCATGCTATTTCCTCAATAAACTACTTGTCTGTGCCTGCCATTGTTTCTGCAGCCTCTAGTAATGGAAAAATGCTGTGTTTCTTGGTACAGAAGTCAGTTAAAGTTTACGTATCAGCTTGGTCTCCATGTCTTGACTGCGAGCACTTCTAGGGCTAGGGGCAACAGGGTATTCATCTGTGCACTGTTTGCACTGCACACTATTCTGATGTTGGGGAATTATTGGTTTCTGAGTCCAAAAGCTGGAATCTCAGAAACCAAAGTTATGGACACCCAGTGTGCTACAGATGTGGCCCGATCAAAGCTTTGCTTATTATTCAATCAAGTAAAAGTGAAACCTCTGAATCAATTTAATCTAATATGCCCAGAGGAGCTGACCAGTTCACAAACAAAATCTAACATCTATTTTTGGAATTCATAATCAATATCAAACTGCTACAGAGTGTGTCCAGAAACAGAACTTATATGTAGGTATTTATTATCCTCAATATGTAGCAATTCAAATATGTGGAAAAATAAGGAATATTCCCAAAATGTTGTTGGATCTTTAAAATAACCACAGACAGAAGAAAGGAGGGAAACCTTTATCATGCATTCCAGGATAATTAGGAAAAAAGGAAATTTATAAACAAAAAACTGAAAACAAAAGTGGAAGTCTATTCAAATGTATTCCAAACATACAAAACTCACTAGAATATGAGTATTCAATATTAGATTTAATGTAATGAAAAAGGACAAAAAAATGTAATTTAATGTTGAAAAGTTGGATGATGTGACTGTCATTCTCCTGACATTATTAGAGAAAAAATGTGATTCACTTCTTAATTGGTGAAGGTAAATGCAAGCATGGTGTTGATTTTCTTCAAGCATTCTATTTATTGCAGGACAATATTCAGTTACAACTTAAGAAGTAAGTCTTATTGTCCACAGAGTATGTTCTATACCATAATCCATGGTGAGTGTTCCTATCTGGTCTTAAAAAATAATATAGCACCTAGGAGCAAAGATGTAGCCTAGTAATCCAGCACTGGAAGCCAAGCTGGAGAAGATTTCAATGGCTGCCATTACCTTGCCCTTGGTGCTGTGGTAGACAGAGAGGAAACTGACCCAAACCCTGCAGAACACCAGCAAGGTGTCAGGCAGGTTCCTGGCCATGAAAGCTACATTGAAGCTGCAGAGGGCCAAGCAGCCCAGGTATCCCAGGACACAGTAGAAGGCAGTAGCTGAGCCCTTAAGACACTCAATGGTAATATAACCGGGCTCAGTGTGTGCATCTTTATCAATGAATGGGGAGAAGGTTCTGAACCAGATTCCAGAGAGTATCATCTGGATTAGGGAGCAAATGGAAATAGCAAAGTTAGGTGGCCCTGATTCCAAACACTGCCTCATCCTTCTCCCTAGAGCAGGGACCTTGAATTCCAGAACCACAGTGATTGTTTTGGCCAAAACAGTGGGCACAGCCACTGCAAAAACAATTCTAAATGTGATTTGTCAGAGGATGCAGATGGCTGTGTTGGGATAAATGATGAAGAGCAAGGAGCATAGGAAACACAGGGTAAGGGAGATGAGCGGGATGTAGCTGAGGATCCATTTATTGGCCTTGACGGTGGGAGTGTCTTGGTGCTTCACAAAGACCCCAAGAATAACAGTAGTGAGGAAAGAGAAGCAAAGAGCTGTGCAGACCAGAGTCAACCCCAATGGGTCTTTTGGAGGGAATGAGTTCTCTCATTGTTTGCATTCTGATGATCTGGACACTTTACACAGTGTTCTACATCTGGTGAGAAATGCAAAGTGTCATCAGCCCATGTTCAGTAATTCTCACTTATTCACTTGACCCAAAAGAATAACATTGGACAATTTCAGCCAAATTTGTCCAGCTTGTGATGATTTTAAATAACCCTGTGCTTTAATGTGCTTGTTGTTCCTTCCCTAAACTTTCTCTTAGACCTCTGGCTTTCTTTTAAACATTCAGTCCATCAATTTGATAACAGTGTAATTTATTTACTGTTGAGCTTCCATTCTTTTCTTGTCCACACATCATACTTTTTCTAGTGGATTTTCTGCTTGTTTCTGTAGATGGTCCCTGTATAATTTTGATGTAATTCACTGTTGACTAGATCTATGTTAAATAATTTATTCCACTTGTGGCTTGACCATTCATTGCCAAACAGAAAATAACAGTATTAATGTAATTAACATTCATTAAACTTTTCCTTTAAGGTTGATGATATATGATGATACATGTCTTATTAAACAAATTTTCTCCTTTGAAAATGAAAACATTCTTCTCCTTTTTGTTTCTTTAAGGTTTTTATTTTTACTTTTAGAATTACAATTTTCCTGATATTGATGAATCTGCATGTGACCAATTTGTTTCTAGATATGTCATTTGGTTCATTTTATTTCCTTTTTATCCTTATGATGAAACAACATTATAGTGACTTAAAAAAAGAAACAGGTAGAATATACATTCCCATTTCACTCTTTGTTTTAAAGTTTGTCTTAGCAAAGCTTTTTGAAAATGATCTCATAGGAATGATTTAATAAGTTGTAATTGCCCCACAAAGTTGTGATTGTGATAACAATTGCATTGACTCAGTCAATCAATTTGGAGAATAATGATATCTTTACAATATTGAGTCCTTTCAATTATGAACATGGTTCATCCCTCCATTTATTTAGTTTTCTTTAAATTTTTCTTGATACCTTTATTATACAGAAGTCTTTCCAAACTTTCCTAAATATTATTTTTAGGCATTTAATACTTTCAAGATATTTTAAATATCATGTTTGGAAGTTTCATTTTATAAAGCCCTATGAGTTCCATATATAAGAAGCTTTTGTATTACCCTTGTATTCAGACCACTAAACTGAGTTTATAAAATCTTCCAGATCTTCAACTTATGCAATAAACTCCTTTCCAAATTATGTCAATTTTACTTTATCCTTTCAAATAATTATTCCTTCCAATCTTTTTCTTGCCAATATTGCTTTGGGAAGGATCTCCAGTGCATTGTTAGATGTGTTAATATTGAAGATTTTTGTTTTGTTATTGATCTCCCAGGCATGAAATACTTCAATATGATGTGAAATTTGTGTTAGTTTTCAGGAAGTATCTTTTAAAGGATGAAGATGGTTCTTCTCAATTTTTATTTGATAAGTTATGCTTTTGTTGTTTGTTCTAATATCACTGGTGGGTGTTGAATTTTATTAAGTATTTTCCTTCATTCACTGAGATGACAGTTTCTACTTTTCAGGGGGTACATATACTGAATTACCTTGCTTTGCCAAGATAAATCCTCTTTATAAAATATTGCTGGAATTAGACTGCAGATTATTTTTTTATGATATGTGAGCTTATGTTTCAAAAAGCTAGAAACCTGTAAATTTCCTATTTTTAATGGCCTTATAAGATTTTGATACAAATGTTAAGCCATAATCATAAATGGAGATATTTTCCCATTTTTTTCCTATTCCTTGGAAAAGTTTGAGTAAATAAGTATTATTTTTTCCTTGAAAGTTTAGTGGAATTCCCCAATAAGGCCATTGGTCAATATGAAAATTTATGAGAATGTTTTCATCTATAGATTCAATGACTGAAGAAGATATGAATCTTTTCAGAATTTTTATTTTGGGGGCCTATTTTTTGGCAACTTTTATGTTTCTAGGAATAGGTGAATATCATTTATTTTTTTGTCTTTATTTTTTAATATTACATTAAAAAAATATGAGGTCCCCATACACCCCCCAACCCCCTCACCCCACTTCCCCCCCATAACAACAACCTCCTCCATCATCATGATACATTCATTGCATTTGGTGAATACATCTCTGAGCACCACTGCACCTCATGGTCAATGGTCCACATCATAGCTCACACTCTCCCATATTCCACCCACTGGGCCATGGGGGGACATACAATGTCTGGTAACTGTCCATGCAGCACCACCCAGGACAACCTCAAGTCCTGAAAATGCCCCCACATCTCATCTCTTCCTCCCATTCCCTACCCCCAGCAGCCACCATGGCCACTTTCTCCACACCAATGCCATATTTTCTTAGATTACTAATCACAATAGTTCATGAATAGAATATCAGTAAGTCCACTCTAATCCATACTCTATTCGTCCATCCTGTGGACCTTGGAATGGTTGTGTCCACTCCACATCTATATCAACAGGAGAGGCTTGTGAACAAAGATCACATCTGAGTCCAGCTCCATCACACAGAAACACAAACTCCAAAGTAGGGCCAACTGACATGGCACTGAACTCCAAGTGCCATGACCATAGGACCTGTGGATCTCTGTAGCCCTCCAAAGAACCAATACCCGGGGTTGTATCTACTTTATCTGTCACTGGAACTCTGCTGAGGAATGAATAAGGGCAACCCCTTTGATAATCTCCTGGATCTTTTTGGAGACTCACAGCCATATAGACTAATTTGTCCTTTCCATTTCCCCCTTTGATTCAGGTCACACAGCATTTTTAACTCCTGGTATTATATGTAGATTGAGATATTTTGCTGGTGCGAGTTGACCTTTTATTCAAGGTCATTTTCTAGTTACATCATCAGCTGGTACTTGGTAGTAATCCCTCCATGCCAGGGAGGCTCATTCCTGGGAGTCATGTCCCAATCTGAGGGGGAAGCAACACATTTACATGCTGAGTTTGGCTTCAAGACTGGCCACATTTGAGCAACACGAAGGCTCTCAGGAGGTAACTCTTAGGCACCCTGCAGCTCTAGGCCTTATTCTTATTTCAGGTGCACAGGCTCACAAGCATAATCATTAGTATCAAGGACTCATTGTTGGACCTTACTTATTTTTTGGTCTTTGCTATTGCACTTGGGGGATTGTTACTGTTCCTTTAGGGGCTGTGGTAGAGCTCCCCTGGTTAGGAACTCAGCACTCCCTCAGTTGTTTTTAATTGTATCCACTATGAAAATATCCAAACATTTTTATGTACCCTGGATATATGCCCTGTAGAACATCCTGCCAACCATGTGTCCCCTGTCAATAACATCCCACACCAGTATTCCTCCCCTGCCGTTGATGAACCTCTCTGTGATCCAAAACATCATGAAAAGTGAAACCCAATATATTGCCAGGTTCCATTAATAGTAAAATGGAATATAGTGATGACTTTAAAGGTTAGATATAGAATACATATTAACTTGGAAAAATTAAGGTAAAAATAAATTGGGGTATCAAAAAATTTAAAAATGCAAAAGCTTTGTTTTGGATGTTTTACCTTCCATCACTGCAATAAGTGTTGCCCTGTATGCAAATAGGCAAGGCAAGTACTTCTGTCTTTTCCTCAGTGTCTATGTCCTCTCTTTTTCTTTTCTTTTCTCCTAACTATTGAGCTTCTCTTCACAAGAGCCCTAGATCACAGTAATTCATACATACATTATATACAGTCCTCCCACAAATCCACCATAAAAGCTTTTCCCTTCCACAGTGATATTCTAATAACTTATTCTTATCATATTTACTGAAAGTGATGTACAGACCCTGAGACAATAGCTTTCAAACAAGGTGGCATCTGTGCTTACATCGTGGTCCATACTTTAGGATACACAGGTTTCTAAATTTTTAGTTATCCTATGTTTTACATTATGGTTTACATTATTAGTCTGTCGTCCCCTATATGTTTATGGTGTAATATTACATGTTTTATATCCATCCTTGTGTACTCTCGTGAAACTCCTCTCTTATCCCTATATTTACCTTGGTTCTATCCATTCAACATCCATTTTCCCCTCCCCTTGTGGCCCAAAGTGACAGTCAACCTCCATTTCCCAAGGAGCCACGTACAGAGATACTTGCAACAGTGTTCAGGGCCTGACTTGCTCAGCTGCCCTAATGCCCTGGGAGCCACCCTTTCTCTCAAGAGATACAGTTCCCTCTATTTGATGGCATTAGTCCTCCCCAGGATGTGGGTCCACCCCCACTCTCACTACTTGGGTCTCTACCCAATGGTGCAACCCACCCTGGCAAAATGAGCATTCAGACATTCCCCAGGAGTCCATCCCGCATCAGACCATCCCCTCCGAGCATCCTAAACAGGTAACACTCCTGATTATATTTTGATACGATTTTCTCAGTATTTTACTCTTAACCAACACCTGACTCTCTCCTATGTTCATATGTTGCCCTTCCCTCCTCCCAATTTTTGGGCAATATTACCCATCCACCCATCCCTAGCCCCCCTCAAATCTTCAAAGCCCCACCCAAAGGCAACCCCTTGCCCCCATTTTATCTCTTCTTTGTGCTCATACTTACCATCAGCTCATCATAGATTTCACACCTGCAGACATCGGCTCACATCCTTCCTCCACCCCCCGATTTCCTGTAAGCCTATCTTCCAGTCTCTAGCTCTCTGAGGCAGCTTGCTTATTTCATATCATTGAGGTCATGTAGTATTTGTCCTTCAATGCCTGGGTTGCTTCACTCAACATAAGGTTCTCAAGATTCATCCATGTTATCACGTGTGTTTGTAGTGTATTTGTTCTTACAGCTGCGTAGTATTCCATTGTATGTATATACCTCATTTTATTGATCCACTCGTCTGTTGATGGGCATTTGGGTTGATTCCAACTTTTGGCGATAGTGAACAATACTGCTATGAACATTGGTGTGCATAT